>NW_025334272.1:0-291936 GCF_014858855.1 Bufo gargarizans
TTTTTTAAATTTACTTAAGTTTTACACAATAACAGCTTTTTAAAAACAAAAAAAATGATGTTTTAATGTCTCCATATTCTGAGCCATTTTTTTTTTTTTGGGGCGATTGTCTTAGGTAGGTGCTCATTTTTTGCAGGATGAGGTGACGGTTAGATTGGTACTATTTTGGTGGACATTACGCCTGTTTGATCGCTTGCTGTTGTACTTTTAGTGAAAAAATTGTTTATTTAGCGCAGTTTTTTTTTTTTTTTTTTAACGGTGTTCTTCTGAGGGGTTAGGTCATGTGATATGTTTATAGAGCCGGTCGATAATTTTTTTCCCCCTATTTTTTACCTTTTTTGTTTACTTTATTTGGGGGAAATTAAGTTTTTTTTTTTTTTACTTGAAACATTTAATTTTTTGGGGGGGAAAACTTTTTCTTTCAACTTTTTTTCACTTAATTTTTTGTTCCACTTTGGAACTTCAACTTTTGGAGGTCTGATCCCCTTTACAATGCATTCCAATACTTCTGTATTGGAATGCATTGGCTGTATGAGTAATACAGTGTGTATTACTCATACAGCTTCCTGCCTGTGAGATCCAGTGGGCTGGATCTCACAGGCTCTTCAACGGAAGGCAGCGCCGATGCCTAATGAAGGCATCGCGCTGCCTTCCATGCCATCGGGTCCCCATTACAGCAGCATGGGAAACCCGATGGCACCGCCGATCGCCCGCCGGAACGACCCGTAAACGCTGCAAACCGCAGGTCTGAATTGACCTGCGTTTTACGGCGATTGCCGATGCGGGGGGGTCACAGGATTGATTTCAGCAGGCACCCAGTCCCGATCACCGCCTGCCACACGGCGGCGATCGGAATTACGCATGACGTATCGGTACGTCATGTGTCCTTACGTACCAGGACGTCAAGAGGTTTAACCACTTCAGCCCCGCTAGTTGAAACCCCCTTCATGACCAGAGCACTTTTTACACTTCGGCACTACACTACTTTCACCGTTTATCGCTCGGTCATGCAACTTACCATACAAATGAATTTTACCTCCTTTTCTTCTCACTAATAGAGCTTTCATTTGGTGGTATTTCATTGCTGCTGGCATTTTTTTTTTTTTTTTTTGTTATTAATCAAAATGTAACGATTTTTTTGCAAAAAAATGACATTTTTCACTTTCAGCTGTAAAATTTTGCAAAAAAAACGACATCCATATATAAATTTTTCGCCAAATTTATTGTTCTACATGTCTTTGATAAAAAAAAAATGTTTGGGCAAAAAAAAAAATAGGTTTGGGTAAAAGTTATAGCATTTACAAACTATGGTACAAAAATGTGAATTTCCGCTTTTTGAAACAGCTCTGACTTTCTGAGCACCTGTCATGATTCCTGAGGTTCTACAATGCCCAAACAGTAGAAAACCCCCACAAATGACCCCATTTCGGAAAGTAGACACCCTAAGGTATTCGCTGATGGGCATAGTGAGTTCATAGAACTTTTTATTTTTTGTCACAAGTTAGCGGAAAATGATGATGATTTTATTTTTTTATTTTTTCTTACAAAGTCTCATATTCCACTAACTTGCGACAAAAAATAAAAAATTCTAGGAACTCGCCATGCCCCTCACGGAATACCTTGGGGTGTCTTCTTTCCAAAATGGGGTCACTTGTGGCGTAGTTATACTGCCCTGGCAATTTAGGGGCCCAAATGTGTGAGAAGAACTTTGCAATCAAAATGTGTAAAAAATGACCGGTGAAATCCAAAAGGTGCACTTTGGAATATGTGCCCCTTTGCCCACCTTGGCAGCAAAAAAGTGTGACACATCTGGTATCGCCGTACTCAGGAGAAGTTGGGGAATGTGTTTTGGGGTGTCATTTTACATATACCCATGCTGGGTGAGAAAAATATCTTGGTCAAATGCCAACTTTGTATAAAAAAATGGGAAAAGTTGTCTTTTGCCAAGATATTTCTCTCATCCAGCATGGGTATATGTAAAATGACACCCCAAAACACATTCCCCAACTTCTCCTGAGTACGGCGATACCAGATGTGTCACACTTTTTTGCTGCCAAGGTGGGCAAAGGGGCACATATTCCAAAGTGCACCTTTCAGATTTTGCAGGCCATTTTTTACACATTTTGATTGCAAGGTACTTCTCACACATTTGGGCCCCTAAATTGCCAGGGCAGTATAACTACGCCACAAGTGACCCCATTTTGGAAAGAAGACACCCCAAGGTATTCCGTGAGGGGCATGGCGAGTTCCTAGAATTTTTTATTTTTTGTCACAAGTTAGCGGAAAATGATGATTTTTTTTTTCTTCTCTTTTTTCCTTACAAAGTCTCATATTCCACTAACTTGCGACAAAAAATAAAAAATTCTAGGAACTCGCCATGCCCCTCACGGAATACCTTGGGGTGTCTTCTTTCCAAAATGGGGTCACTTGTGGCGTAGTTATACTGCCCTGGCAATTTAGGGGCCCATATGTGTGAGAAGTACTTTGCAATCAAAATCTGTAAAAAATGACCGGTGAAATCCGAAAGGTGCACTTTGGAATATGTGCCCCTTTGCCCACCTTGGCATCAAAAAAGTGTCACACATCTGGTATCGCCGTACTCAGGAGAAGTTGGGGAATGTGTTTTGGGGTGTCATTTTACATATACCCATGCTGGGTGAGAAAAATATCTTGGTCAAATGCCAACTTTGTATAAAAAAATGGGAAAAGTTGTCTTTTGCCAAGATATTTCTCTCATCCAGCATGGGTATATGTAAAATGACACCCCAAAACACATTCCCCAACTTCTCCTGAGTACGGCGATACCAGATGTGTGACACTTTTTTGCTGCCAAGGTGGGCAAAGGGGCACATATTCCAAAGTGCACCTTTCAGATTTTGCAGGCCATTTTTTACACATTTTGATTGCAAGGTACTTCTCACACATTTGGGCCCCTAAATTGCCAGGGCAGTATAACTACGCCACAAGTGACCCCATTTTGGAAAGAAGACACCCCAAGGTATTCCGTGAGGGGCACTGCGAGTTCCTAGAATTTTTTATTTTTTGTCACAAGTTAGCGGAAAATGATGATTTATTTTTTTTCTCTTTTTTCCATACAAAGTCTCATATTCCACTAACTTGCGACAAAAAATAAAAAATTCTAGGAACTCGCCATGCCCCTCACGGAATACCTTGGGGTGTCTTCTTTCCAAAATGGGGTCACTTGTGGCGTAGTTATACTGCCCTGGCAATTTAGGGGCCCAAATGTGTGAGAAGTACCTTGCAATCAAAATGTGTAAAAAATGGCCTGCAAAATCTGAAAGGTGCACTTTGGAATATGTGCCCCTTTGCCCACCTTGGCAGCAAAAAAGTGTCACACATCTGGTATCGCCGTACTTAAGGAGAAGTTGGGGAATGTGTTTTGGGGTGTCATTTTACATATACCCATGCTGGATGAGAGAAATATCTTGGCAAAAGACAACTTTTCCCATTTTTTTATACAAAGTTGGCATTTGACCAAGATATTTCTCTCATCCAGCATGGGTATATGTAAAATGACACCCCAAAACACATTCCCCAACTTCTCCTGAGTACGGCGATACCAGATGTGTCACACTTTTTTGCAGCCTAGATGCGCAAAGGGGCCCAAATTCCTTTTAGGAGGGCATTTTTAGACATTTGGATCCCAGACTTCTTCTCACGCTTTAGGGCCCCTAAAAAGCCAGGGCAGTATAAATACCCCACATGTGACCCCACTTTGGAAAGAAGACACCCCAAGGTATCTAATGAGGGGCCTGGCAAGTTCATAGAATTTTTTTTTTTTTTGCATAAGTTAGCGGAAATTGATTTATTTATTTTTTTCTCACAAAGTCTCACTTTCCGCTAACTTAGGACAAAAATTTAAATCTTTCATGGACTCAATATGCCCCTCAGCAAATACCTTGGGGTGTCTTCTTTCCAAAATGGGGTCAGTTGTGGGGTGTTTGTACTGCCCTGGCATTTGAGGGTCTCCGCAATCATTACATGTATGGCCAGCATTAGGAGTTTCTGCTATTCTCCTTATATTGAGCATACAGGTAATGAGATTTTTTTTTCCGTTCAGCCTCTGGGCTGAAAGAAAAAAATGAACGGCACAGATTTCTTCATTCGCATCGATCAATGTGGATGAAAAAATCTCTGCCAAAAAAAAAAAATGGAGGGGAAAGGCGTCTGCCAGGACATAGGAGCTCCGCCCTACATCCATACCCACTTAGCTCGTATGCCCTGGCAAACCAGATTTCTCCATTCACATCAATCGATGTGGATGAATAAATCATTGCCGGGATTTATTTTATTTTTTTATATATATATATACAAAGTGCTTGCCAAAGCATAGGAACGCCGCCTCCTCCTCAGCTCGTATGCCTCGGCAAACGTATCTGTCACTGCAGAGGAGAAAATCCCGTCTTGCAGCGCCGCATACACCGACTTGCGTGTAATCTGACAGCAGCGCAATGCTTCTGTCAGAATGCACATCGGTGCTGCAGCTAGTCGATCGGTTGGTCCACCTGGAAGGTAAAAAGACAAAAAAAAAAAAAAAGAAAAAACCAGGCCGCAACGCAATAATTTTATTAACTTTGCAACAGAACATGTAACTTTAACTTTTTAACTGAACATTAACGTGTTTGCTTACTGGTGTGTTTTTTTTTTTTTTTTTACCTTTATAGAACAAACCTCTCCTTCCCCATGGGTCAATGTGCAAAGCGCAAATCGCCCAAAGATGTGGCGAAGTGCGTTATGCACTTTGTCCCATGTGAAAGGAGACGTTTGCAGCAGCAGTGAGTGAATGGGCCCTAATAGCCCTGTGTGCCTGTCCTGGTGAGATGATCCCTATGCTAATAGTGTACCTGTGAGTGGTACTTCCGGAAACACTCTCCAAAGCATAGGGCAGGGTGGTCCGGACAGTCAGGACAGAAATAGCGGGTGTCACGCCTTATTCCACTCCTGCTACAGACACGACATCTTTTTCGGGGTGACTGTTGGGTTGAGGTACCAGGAACGACATTGGGGAAATGTCGCTCGTGTAGACGGCTAACTACACTGGTGGTTGGGGCCACGGAACCTCCTGGATACAGGAGGTTCTCGATGATCTCTTCCTGAAATTTGAGGAAGGATCCAGTTCTCCCAGCCTTACTGTAGAGAACAAAACTATTGTACAGAGCCAATTGAATTAAATATACAGACACCTTCTTATACCAGCGTCTGGTGCGTCGGGAAACTAAATACGGAGACAACATCTGGTCATTGAAGTCGACCCCTCCCATGTGGAGGTTATAGTCGTGGACTGAGAGGGGCTTTTCAATGACACGGGTTGCTCGCTCAATTTGTATTGTCGTGTCTGCGTGAATGGAGGAGAGCATGTAAACGTCACGCTTGTCTCTCCATTTCACCGCGAGCAGTTCTTCGTTACACAGTGCGGCCCTCTGCCCCCTTGCAAGACGGGTGGTAACGAGCCGTTGGGGGAAGCCCGCGCGACTAGTTCGCGCGGTACCACAGGCGCCAATCCGTTCTAGAAACAAATGCCTAAAGAGGGCCACACTTGTGTAAAAATTGTCCACATAAAGATGGTACCCCTTGCCGAATAAGGGTGACACCAAGTCCCAAACTGTCTTCCCACTGCTCCCCAGGTAGTCAGGGCAACCGACCGGCTCCAGGGTCTGATCTTTTCCCTCATAGACCCGAAATTTGTGGGTATAGCCTGTGGCCCTTTCACAAGCTTATACAATTTGACCCCATACCGGGCGCGCTTGCTTGGGATGTATTGTTTGAAGCCAAGGCGCCCGGTAAAATGTATCAGGGACTCGTCTACGCAGATGTTTTGCTCTGGGGTATAAATATCTGCAAATTTCTGGTTGAAATGGTCTATGAGGGGCCGAATTTTGTGGAGCCGGTCAAAAGCAGGGTGGCCCCTGGGACGGGAGGCGGTGTTGTCACTAAAGTGCAGGAACCGCAGGATGGCCTCAAAACGTGCCCTGGACATGGCAGCAGAGAACATGGGCATGTGATGAATCGGGTTCGTGGACTAATATGACCGCAATTCATGCTTTTTTGTCAGGCCCATGTTGAGGAGGAGGCCCAGAAAAGTTTTAATTTCGGAAACTTGGACTGGTTTCCACCGGAAAGGCTGGGCATAAAAGCTTCCCGGGTTAGCGGTGATAAATTGTGTGGCATACCTGTTTGTTTCGGCCACAACTATGTCTAAAAGCTCCGCAGTCAAGAACAGCTCAAAAAATCCCAGGGCCGAACCGATCTGAGCCGTCTCAACCCGAACTCCAGACTGGGCAGTGAAAGGGAAAACTACAGGTGCGGCTGAAGTTGGGGACTGCCAATCAGGGTTTGCCAGCACCTCTGGGATTCTAGGGGCTCTACGGGCACGTCTTTGCGGTGGCTGCGACGGGGTCACTACTGCACGTGCCACCGTACCAGCTTCAACTGCCCTTCTGGTGCTCGCTACTTCACCAGGTTGTACGGCAGTGCTGGTACTAGGTCCAGGGAGGGCTGGGCTGCTGGTGTATGCCTCACCACGTAATCCGACAGCACCAGCCCCACTCTGCTGCTCTTGAAGCGGATCCTGCGCAACCTGCGGTCTAGCGACACGGGGCCGGGTACGCCTGGTGGTATCAGGGACCTCAGCCTCCTCGTCCAAACTTTGGGTCAGAGAGCCACTGCTTTCTACAGGTTCGTATTCTGACCCGCTGGATTCATCAGATGAGGGTTCCCACTCCTCATCCGACTGGGTCAGAAGCCTGTAGGCCTCTTCAGAGGAATACCCCGTTAGACATGTGGGCAACTAAATTTAGGGGTATTCCCTGAGACTACCCAAGAAAAAAAAAGCAAGCCTGTCTTACAAAGGGGAGGCTAGCGAAGTACCGGAGGCCGCTGCGGTTGATAAAAAATATCAAAACAGATTTTTTTATCGCCGCAGTGCGTGTAAAGTGAATGTGCAGTGATCAAAAAAAAATTTTTTTTTGTCACTGCGGTGGGGCGGGTGTGGGCGAACGCACGTGTGGGCGACCGATCAGGCCTGATCGGGCAAACACTGCGTTTTGGGTGGAGGGCGAACTAAAGTGACACTAATACAATTATAGATCTGACCGTGATCAGTTTTGATCACTTCCAGATACTATAAAAGTACAAATGCTGATTAGCGATACGCTAATCAGCGAATAACGGACTGCGGTGCGGTGGGCTGGGCGCTAACTGATCGCTAACTACCTAACCAAGGGACCTAAACTATACCTAAAACCTAACGGTCAATAACAGTGAAAAAAAAAAGTGACAGTTTGCACTGATCACTTTTTTCTTTTCACTTGTGATTGACAGGGGTGATCAAAGGGGTGATCAAAGGGTTAATTGGGGTTCAGGGGGGTGATCAGGGGCTATAGTGTAGTGTTTGGTGTACTCACTGTGTAGCCTGCTCCTCTGCTGGATCCAACCGACGAAAAGAACCAGCAGAGGAGCAGGCAGCCATATATCAGATCATATTTACTAATATGATCTGCTATCTGGCACTTTGATTGGATTTTTTAAAAATCAGCAACCTGCCAGCCACGATCATTGGCTGGCAGGTTGCTGACGAAATACTTCTCGATGAAATGCCGGCGCGAACTGCGCACGCGCGGGCGCATACTCGCGTCATCTCGCGTCTCGCGAGATGACGCGTATATGCGTGACTGTGCGCAGCGCTGCCACCTCCGGAACGCACATGTGCGTTAGGCGGTCCGGAGGTGGTTAAGGGTAACTGTCATATTTTTTTTTATTTGCTAGTTTATTAGAGCTAGGCATGTATACTGTACCTGAGTTAGTCTGTCAATGATTGTCAAAAGATCTGTAATTATCTTATAATAACAGCTTTCAATAATGTCCTCTGTCCCTTTCCACTGCTCCCTTAAAAGACCGTTGCTATGGCTTGTCTGTCTCTGGCTACGAAGACAGGAAGACGGACGGGCGGTTGATAGAGATGTGGATAACATTCTTGATTAAGTAAGATGGCCCCATATCTTCCAGCTCTCAGCTAATGCCATATTCCCTCAAGTTCCAAGAGGACCCTCCTCCCTGATGTGTCATATATGACGTATGCTGTACTGCTGTTAGTGTGAAGCCATTACAATATGGCACTTGCACTGGCTTACATTGTTTGCATACCAGAGTTAGTAAAACAATGCACAATGCACAGATGCCAAGTGTTATCTCTTTTCTTATTATTCTATTCTCGCCAATGAAACAATGCCACGAGCCTCAGGGAGGATGCCCCCTCTGATGTCCTTATAAACTGCTTCACCTCCTTGAATAAACGAGAAACTGCTTTGACGCTTGCCTGGTGTCAGTGTGGGTTTTTCCATGCATGTAAAATCCTAGGATCAAAACAATTTGGAGCAGTAGAGCAAACGTAATTAGCCCCGATTGAGGGCTTCTTCAACACGGTCCTTCACACTGCATGCCTGCATTAGGCTTCAGAGTGAGGAGGCGTGTCTCTCAGTAATCCAATCTGATTGGCTGGCAGGAAGCTTCTGGCTACAGCAAGTGTGTATGGGAGTGGGAAAGCAGTTTTGACCTCAGAGAACTGGCAGTGGAGCCATCTTGAGAAGGTCCTCATATTGTAAATGTTTAAACAGCCGTAACTAAGGGAAAAACTCAAGGGAAACAGCGATATGTGAAGCAGTAACATATTCTAAAATTTTATGAAAACATGACAGTTACCGATTAAGGTGAAATATATCAGGGTCCTGAAAGGGTTGAAAGCTGGTGCTACAGGGTAACGTTTTCAATGATTGTCAATGGGATCACCATGCGATATGCAGTATGCTGCGACTGCGAAGCAACAGTCTCAAAGAATCCAACACTGATGAATTTTTGGTCACACACATGTGACCTGAGTGTGTGGCTCTGTTTTCAAAGCTCTCACAGCACTAAAATGGCTCTTAATAAATTAGGAGCCTCTCTAGCCCTCCGTGTGCCAGAGACTGAAATAGATGCCAGCTAGGGTTGACGTAGACATGAGTTATAGCTTATGGCAGTTTCTGGTGTAAATTTTTGTAAATCTGGTGGGCAAAAGGGGCTCCACCCCTCTCACGAATCCCCGCCCCTTTTCTGACCTTTTTATAGTGTCCACCATAATTTGCGACTTTTTAACGTCACAAAATTGGCTATAAAGCATTAGTAAATCTCCGTCAATATTTGGTAAATCCTTCTCTGTTCGCAAAACCAGAGAGATGTCCTGCAGCGATATTTTTCTGGCAGAAAGCCGGTATTTATGCCATACAGATCCCAATATAGTGAATAGAGATCCAGCGGATCTGGTGGTGTCCAGCTATGTCGGATATGGTAATTCTGGTAGTCTGCTCCTGTCCCTGAACAAACTTCTGGAATATTGTAATACAGATATGGACGTAAACTAATTGAAAGTCCTCGGCCTTAATGGCTGTCCCGGGTACCGACTGAGTGTAGGTAGCCCTATACAGGTCCTTCTAAAAAAATTAGCATATTGTGCTAAAGTTCATTATTTTCTGTAATGTACTGATAAACATTAGACTTTCATATATTTTAGATTCATTACACACCAACTGAAGTAGTTCAAGCCTTTTATTGTTTTAATATTGATTATTTTGGCATACAGCTCATGAAAACCCAAAATTCCTATCTAAAAAAATTAGCATATCATGAAAAGGTTCTCTAAACGAGCTATTAACCTAATCATCTGAATCAACTAATTAACTCTAAACACCTGCAAAAGATTCCTGAGGCTTTTAAAAACTCCCAGCCTGGTTCATTACTCAAAACCGCAATCATGGGTAAGACTGCCGACCTGACTGCTGTCCAGAAGGCCATCATTGACACCCTCAAGCAAGAGGGTAAGACACAGAAAGAAATTTCTGAACGAATAGGCTGTTCCTAGAGTGCTGTATCAAGGCACCTCAGTGGGAAGTCTGTGGGAAGGAAAAAGTGTGGCAGAAAACGCTGCACAACGAGAAGAGGTGACCGGACCCTGAGGAAGATTGTGGAGAAGGACCGATTCCAGACCTTGGAGGACCTGCGGAAGCAGAGGACTGAGTCTGGAGTAGAAACATCCAGAGCCACCGTGTACAGGCGTGTGCAGGAAATGGGCTACAGGTGCCGCATTCCCCAGGTCAAGCCACTTTTGAACCAGAAACAGCGGCAGAAGCGCCTGACCTGGGCTACAGAGAAGCAGCACTGGACTGTTGCATGTCATTCGGAAATCAAGGTGCCAGAGTCTGGAGGAAGACTGGGGAGAGGGAAATGCCAAAATGCCTGAAGTCCAGTGTCAAGTACCCACAGTCAGTGATGGTCTGGGGTGCCATGTCAGCTGCTGGTGTTGGTCCACTGTGTTTTATCAAGGGCAGGGTCAATGCAGCTAGCTATCAGGAGATTTTGGAGCACTTCATGCTTCCATCTGCTGAAAAGCTTTATGGAGATGAAGATTTCATTTTTCAGCACGACCTGGCACCTGCTCACAGTGCCAAAACCACTGGTAAATGGTTTACTAACCATGGTATTACTGTGCTCAATTGGCCTGCCAACTCTCCTGACCTGAACCCCATAGAGAATCTGTGGGATATTGGGAAGAGAAAGTTGAGAGACGCAAGACACAACACTCTGGATGAGCTTAAAGAGGACCTTTCACTACTCTACAAACGAAAAACTAACTATACCTGTGGGCAGAGCGGCGCCCAGGGGTCCCCCTGCACTTACTAGTAAGTCTGGGCGCCGCTCCGTTCGCCCGGTATAGGCTCCGGTGTCTCAGCTCCGTCTGACTGATTTCTTGTAGGAGGCGTGTCCCTTGCTGCACTGCTGGCCAATCGCAGCGCACAGCTCATAGCCTGGCTATGAGCTGTGCGCTGCGATTGGCCAGCAGTGCAGCAAGGGACACGCCTCCTACAAGAAATCAGTCAGAGGGAGCGCAGACACCGGAGCCTATACCGGGCGAACGGAGCGGCGCCCAGACTTACTAGTAAGTGCAGGGGGACCCCTGGGCGCCGCTCTGCCCACAGGTATAGTTAGTTTTTCATTTGTAGAGTAGTGAAAGGTCCTCTTTAAGGCCGCTATCGAAGCATCCTGGGCCTCCATAACACCTCAGCAGTGCCACAGGCTGATTGCCTCCATGCCACGCCGCATTGAAGCAGTCATTTCTGCAAAAGGATTCCCGACCAAGTATTGAGTGCATAATAATAACTGAACATAATTATTTGAAGGTTGACTTTTTTTTGTATTAAAAACACTTTTCTTTTATTGTTCGGATGAAATATGCTAATTTTTTGAGATAGGAAATTTGGGTTTTCATGAGCTGTATGCCAAAATCATCAATATTAAAACAATAAAAGGCTTGAACTACTTCAGTTGTGTGTAATGAATCTAAAATATATGAAAGTCTAATGTTTATCAGTACATTACAGAAAATAATGAACTTTATCACAATATGCTAATTTTTTGAGAAGGACCTGTATAAGAAACCCTTTGACAGTCCCGTAACCTCCACTACCAAGTTGGTTCCAACATTCCCCTCTTTCTGTGTTGGTAGCGAAGCACCTTTCTTCATCTTGACTGATGCACAGACAAGTTAAAATAACACGCCCTTGTGGTGGCTACTGAAAATAATGAACTTTTTACATCTGGGTGGCTTCCACTTAGGAGAGGGTGGTGGTGGGATTTTGGAAATCAGCCCTATGAACGTGGAACCTGTTACTCTATTTGACTAGCAAATACGATTAAAAAAGGAACTGATGTGAAACTAGTTATGTAGTCTTAATATGTCTATCTCCTGAGCTTACATAGCATTAATGATATGTGTGATACAGTGCTAGACAGACAGGGGAGGCATCACTTTTACAGTCTGTGCTGATGCATTGTGTCCAAAGTGCACCTCTCTGTACTTCTTGTGCCATGAGCTGATGATTAACTTGATGAGACCACCATCTAGTGGCAGTCTGGGGAAGTACACATAGCAATGGAAGTCTTAATGGAGATGCTCGGCTATAGGCGATGTGCGTTCCGCATTTTGCGGACCGCACATCGCTGGTACTTAATAGAAAATGCCTATTCTTGTCCACATTTGCGGACAAGAATAGGACATGTTCTATTTTTTTGAGAACGGAATTGCGAACCCGGAAGTGCGGATCCGCAATTCCGGATCCGGGCAGCACATCGTGCTGCCCCATAGAAATAAATAGGTCCACAATTCAGTTTTACAAAATGCGGAATGAAATTGCGGACGTGTGAATGGACCCTGACTGAAATAACTAATTAAAGAAGTGCCTTTGCACACGACCGTATGCCCTCCGAGATATACAGTCCGTGAGCAGGCTATATGTCCCGGAGCGGCATTGATCGTGCAGACGGGAGCGCACAGCATTATAGATTACAATGATGCTGTGGACGTCAGGCCGCCCACGGGGCTATTGTCCTGCACTCATATGATCATATGAGTGCGGGACAATTGCCCCGCGGGCGGCCCAATATCTATAGCATCATTATAATCTATGATGCTGTGCGCTCCCGTGTGCACGATCAATGCCGCTCCGTGACATATGGCCCGCTCACGGACTGTATATCTCGGAAGGCATACGGTCGTGTGCAAGGGCCCTAAGTGTGAACTTAGCTTAAGGCCTCTTTCACAATACAGATTGGCTCAAGATCCGTTCAGTGAAACTCGCCCCATTTTGCAAGCAAGTTCAGTCAGTTTTGTCTGCGATTGTGTTCAGTTGTTCAGTTTTCTCCGTGCGGGTGCAATGCGTTTTGATGCGTTTTTCACGCACGTGAAAATAAACTAAAGGTTTACAAACAACACCTCCTAGCAACCATCCGTGACAAACGTATTGCATTCGGACAGCATGTCGGTTTCCATCCGGATGCAATGCGTTTTTCACTGAAGCCCCATTCACTTCTATGGGGCCAAGGCTGCATGAAAAATGCTGAATATAAAACACTGCTGCGATTCTCAAGCAATGCAGAAATTATGCGTGAAACACCCAGACCCATTGAAATGAATTGGTCAAGATTCAGTGCGGGTGCTATGCGTTCTCTTCACGCATCGCAACCACGCGGAAAAAAAATCGATTGTGTGAAAGAGGCCAAACACTCATCTGGACCTTTATTGCAGACTGTTGACCATTCATAAACTTTTGGTAGGAATAACAGAGGAATTGCACAACCTAGGTCCATAAGAATAGATGCTCTAGAATTGGTATTGCATGGGGAAGGCAAGAAGTTAGTAGAAAAGTGCCCAGGGCGGCGTCTCAATCGTCTGAGCCCCAGGCAGCACCTCCTCAACGGCTCATAACCCCGCCCTCCGTGTGCCTCTGCCCGCCCGTTTACTCTCCTCCTCTCCTTTTCCACTGCGGCTGCGCGGTCAAATTGTAGCGGGCGCAGTGGAAAAGGAGAGAGGAGGAGAGTAAACGGGCGGGCAGAGGCACACGGAGTGCGGGGTTATGAGCCGTTGAGGAGGTGCTGCCTGGGGCTCGGACGATTGAGACGCCGCCCTGGGCACTTGAGAGGGCGCATTTACAGAATCTTAAAAGTTCATTTTTGGCTGAAAGAAAACTCCATTAGATACAACAAAGGTACCGTTTTTAAGTTCTCGGTGGCACATATAACGCTATTTGATCAGTCTAATGTGGTGACAGACTCCCTTTAAGCAATTGCTTTTCAATAGCTTTTGTTTCAAGATAGCGCGATGAGTTAAGAAGTTTGAGTTAAGAGTGTGTGTGTTGCCCCTGCTGCATCTGTATGGGTCATTTTATGAGACTGATGGATGCTGGAATGTAGATTGTGTCTGGTATGATGTATCACAGGGGAAGATAAAGTCCTGTCTGTAAGATAACGTCTTTTCTCTTTGAAAAAACGGGGATGAGATCTGTAATGCTTCCTGTGTCACAGGGTTTGGCATGCCCTATTAGTTTTGTAGTATAACAAGAGCCCTATGTAAATGGATGATGGGATTGATTGTCCTGTCAGTAAACTATTCATTACAAGTGGATGGAGGATATGGTTAGTTGGCCATCGCCTTGCACTCAGTTGATATAAGATAAGCCATTTTTGGCAGGCATTACTTTGGTGAACAGAACACGTTACAATGTTTTAAGTGCATTACATTAACCCCTTAAGGACCCATGACGTACATGTACGTAATTTCTTTGCAGCACTTAAAGCCCCATAACGTACATGTACTTCATGGGAATAGGGGGCGGGTGCAGGAGCTGCGCCCGCCCGATCAATGGCAGGGGTCCGGAAGTCACTGATAGCCTGACCCCTGCTGCATGCGCCGGCATCGGTGAAATCACAGATGCCGGCGCATTAACCCTTCATGTGCCGCGGTCAGCGCTGACAGCGGCATGTGCGATGTCGGACGGGGATCGGCGCTGCCATCAGGTCCCTGTGCTGTTGTGACGGGGACCCGATGGCATGGAAGGCGGCCCGATGCCTTCATTAGGCATCGGGGCTGCCTTCTGGTGGAGAGCCTGTGAGATCCAGCCCCCTGGATGTCACAGGCAGGAAGCTGTATGAGTAATACACACTGTATTAGTCATACAGCCAATGCATTCCAATACAGAAGTATTGTAATGCATTGTAAAGGGGATCAGTCCCCCAAAAGTTGAAGTCCCAAAGTGGGACAAAAAATAAAGTGAAAAAAAGTTGAAAAAATAAAGTTTCCCCCCCAAAAAATGTAAAGATTCAAGTAAAAAAAAAAAAAAAAAAACGTAATTTGCCACAAATAAAGTAAAAACATTTTTGTAAAAAATAGGAAAAAAAAGGTATCGCCGCGTCCGTATCGACCGGCTCTATAAACATATCACATGAGCTAACCCCTCAGATGAATACCGTAACAAAATAAAAATAAAAACTGTGCTAACTAAACCATTTTTTTATCACCTTACATCACTAAAAGTACAACACCAAGCGATCAAAAAAGCGTATGCCCGCCAAAATAGTACCAAACTAACCATCACCTCATCCCGTAAAAAATGAGCCCCTACCTAAGACAATCACCCAAAAAATAAAAAAAACTATGGCTCAGAATATGGAGACACTAAAACATTGTTTATTTTTGTTTTAAAAATGCTGTTATTGTGTAAAACGTAAGTAAATAAAAAAAGTATACATATTAGGTATCGCCGCATCCGTAGGAACCTGCTCTATAAAAATATCACATGACCTAACCCCTCAGTTAAACACCGTAAAAAAATTTTATACAAAAACGGTGTAAAATAAGCCATTTTTTGTCACCTTACATCACAAAAAGTGTAATAGCAAGCGATCAAAAAGTCATACACACCCCAAAATAGTGCCAATCAAACCGTCATCTCATCCCGCAAAAATAGTACCGTACCTAAGATAATCGCCGAAAAACTGAAAAAACTATGGCTCTCAGAATATGGAGACACTAAGGACGAGATTTCCGCACGGGTCCGATGAATGAGGTGAACGCATTGCACCCGCACTGAATCTGGACCTATTCATTTCTATAGGGCTGTGCACTTGTGCCTTGCGTGAAAATTGCAGCATGCTCCTCTTTGTGCGTTTTCCACGCAATGCAGGCCCCAAAGAAGTGAATGGGTGCGATTTTCAAGCACGGTTGCTAGGAGACGATCGGGATGGGGACCCGATCATTATTATTTTCCCTTATAACCATGGTGATGGATCATGTGATGAGCGCAGTGACGTCATCAAAGGTCCTATTCCTGTGCACAGCAAAGATGAAGACAGAAGAGAAGCCGGGCTGCGCAAGCAAGTGGATTAAGGTGAGTTAAATTATTTTTTATTATTTTTAACCCCTCCAGCCCTAATGTACTATGCATTCTGTATTCAGAATTCTATTATTTTCCCTTATAACCATGTTATAAGGGAAAATAATACAATCTACACAACACCTAACCCAAACCCGAACCTCTGTGAAGAAGTCCGGGTTCGGGTCTGGGTACCAAACATGCCGATTTTTCTCACGCGCGTGCAAAACACATTACAATGTTTTGCACTCACGCGGAAAAATCTTGCATTTTCCCGCAACGCACCCGCATCTTATCTGGGCCAAAAACATGACGCCCGTGTGAAACAGGCCTAAAACATGATTTTTTAACAAATGATATTATTGTGTAAAACTTATATAAATATAAAAAAGTATACATATTAGGTATTGCCACGTCCGTAATGTCCGGCTCTATAAAAATAAAACAAATGACCTAACCCCTCACGTGAACACAGTAAAATAATTAAAATAAAAATGGTTTAAAAAAAGCCATTTTTTATCACCTTACATCACAAAAATTGTAATAGCAAGCGATCAAAAGGTTATATGCACCCCAAAATAGTGCCAATCAAACCATCATCTCATCCCGCAAAAATGGTATCCTATCTAAGATAATTGCCCAAAAACTGAAAAAACTATGGCTCTCAGACTACGGAGACACTAAAACATGATTTTTATTGTTTGAAAAATGAAATCATTGTGTAAAACTTACATAAATAAAAAAAGTTGACATATTAGGTATCACATGACCTAACCCCTCAGGTGAATACCTTAAAAAAAATTAAAATAAAAACAGTGTAAAAAAAGCTATTTTTTGTCACCTTACATCACAAAAAGTGTAATAGCAAGCGATCAAAAAGTCATATGCACCCTATAATAATGCCAATTAAATCGTCATCTCATCCTGAAAAAAATTAGCCCCTACACAAGACAGTCGCCCAAAAAATAAATAAAACTACGGCTTTCAGAATGTGGAGACACCCAAAAAAATTTCAAAAATGCTTTGTTATGTAAAACTGAAACAAACAACCAAAAAAAGTTGTCATATTTGGTATTGTCGCGTCCGTGACAACCTGCTCTATAAAAATACCACATGAGCTAACCTGTCAGATGAATGTTGTATATAACAAAAAATAAAAACGGTGCCAAAACAGCTATTTCTTGTTACCTTGCCTCAAAAAAAGTGTAATATAGATCAACCATAAATTATATGTACCCTAAAATAGTACCAACAAAACTGTCACCTTATCCCGTAGTTTTCAAAAAGGGGTCACTTTTTTAAGTTTGTACTCTAGGGGTGCATCAGGGGGGCTTCAAATGGGACATGGTGTCAAAAAACCAGTCCAGCAATATCTGCCTTCTAAAAACTGTATGGCATTCCTTTCCTTCTGCGCCCTGCTGTGTGCCTGTACAGCAGTTTACGACCACATATGGGGTGTTTCTGTAAACTACAGAATCAAGGTCATAAATATTGAGTTTTGTTTGGCTGTTAACCCTTGCTTTTTAACAGAAAAAAATTGATAAAAATGGAAAATCTGCCAAAAAATCATCTTTATTTTCCATTAATTCTTGTGGAACACCTAAAGGGTTAACAAAGTTTGTAAAATCAGTTTTGAATACCTTGAGGGGTGTAGTTTCTAAAATGGGGGTCACTTTTTTGGAGTTTCTACTCTAGGGGTGCATCAGGGGGTCTTCAAATGGGACATGGTGTCAAAAAAACAGTCCAGCAAAATCTGCCTTCCAAAAACCGTATGGCATTTCTTTCCCTCTGCGCAATGCTGTGTGCCCGTACAGCAGTTTACAGCCACATATGTGGTGTTACTGTAAACTACAGAATCAGGGCTATAAATATTGAGTTTTATTTTTCTATTAACCCTTGCTTTGTAACTGAAAAAAATTGATTTAAATGGAAAAGCTTTCAAAAAGGTGAAATTCTTAAATTTTATCTCTATTTTCTATTAATTCTTGTGGAACATCTAAAGGGTTAACAAAGTTTGTATAATCAGTTTTGTATACCTTGAAGGGTGTAGTTTCTAAAATGGGGTCATTTTTGGGTGGTTTCTATTATGTAAGCCTCACAAAGTGACTTCAGACCTGAACTGGTCCTGAAAAAGTGGGTTTTAGAAATTTTCCGAAACATTTCAAGATTTGCTTCTAAACTTCTAAACCTTCTAACATCCCCAAATGGCATTCCCAAAATGATCCAAACATGAAGTAGACATATGGGGAATGTTCAAGTAATAACTATTTTTGTAGGTATTACTATGTATTATAAAAGTAGAGAAATAGAAATTTGGAAATTTGCAAATTTTTCCAAATTTTTGGTAAATTTGTAATTTTTTTATATTTTTTTATTTAATTTTTTTACTTAATTTTACCACTGTCATGAAGTACAATACGTGATGAGAAAACAATCTTAGAATAGTCTGGATAAGTAAAAGCGTTTTAAAGTTATCACCACATAAAGTGACACATGTCAGCTTTGCAAAAAATGGCCAGGTCCTTAACCACCTCCGGACCGCCTAACGCACGGATGCGTCCGGAAGGTGGTTGATTCATTCCTCCTGGACGCATCCGTGCGGCATCTCGCGAGACGCGAGATTTTGGTCAGAGCCGGCCCGCGCATGCGCATCGCGGGCCGGCAAAAGTTACAGGAGTATTTCGTCAGCAACCTGCCAGCCAATGATCGTCGCTGGCAGGTTGCTGATTTTTTAAAAATCGAATCAGAAGCCAGATAGCAGATCATATTAGTAAATATGATGTGTTAAATGGCTTCCCTGCTCCTCTGCTGGTCCTTTTCGTCAGTTGGTCTCAGCAGAGGAGCAGGCATCACTGTGAGTACCCACCAACACTTCACTTAGCCTCCAGATCACCCTCCATCACCCCCATCACCCCAATTAACCCCTTGATCGCCCCCCTGTCAATCACCTAGTGAAAGGGAAAAAAGTGATCAGTGTAAACTGTCCCTTTTTTTTTCCACTGGTATTGACTGTTAGGTTTAGGATAGTTTAGGCCCCTTGGTTAGGTAGTTTAGCGATTGTTTAGCGCCCAGCCCACCGCACCGCAGTCACTGATTCGCTGATTAGCGTATCGCTAATCAGCATTTGTACTTTTATAGTATCTGTAAGTGATCAAAACTGATCACAGTCAGATCTATAATAGTATTAGTGTCACCATAGTTCGCCCTCCACCCAAAACGCTGTGTTTGCCCGATCAGGCCTGATCGGTCGCCCACACGTGCGTTCGCCCACGCCCGCCCCACCGCAGTGACCAAAAATATATATTTTTTGATCACTGCACAATCACTTTACACGCGCTGCGGCGATAAAAAAATCAGTTTTGATATTTTTTATCAACCTCAGCGGCCTCCGGTACTTCGCTAGCCTCCCATTTGTAAGACAGGCTTGCTTTTTTTCTTGGGTAGTCTCAGGGAATACCCCTAAATTTAGTTGCCCAAATGTCAAACAGGGGGTATTCTTCTGAAGAGGCCTACAGGCTTCTGACCCAGTCGGATGAGGAATGGGAACCCTCATCTGATGAATTTAGCGGGTCAGAATATGAACCTGTAGAAAGCAGTGGCACTCTGACCCAAAGTTCGGACGAGGAGGCTGAGGTCCCTGATAGCACCAGGCGTACCCGGCCCCGTGTCGCTAGACCACAGGTTGCGCAGGATCCGCTTCAAGGGCAGCAGAGTGGGGCTGGCGCTGTCGGATTACGTGGTGAGGCATTCACCACCAGCGCAGCCCATCCTGGACCTAGTACCAGCACTGCCGTACAACATGGTGAAGTGGCGAGCACCAGAAGGGCAGTTGAAGCTGGTACGGTGGCACGTGCAGTAGTTACCCCGTTGCAGCCACCGCAAAGACAGGCCCGTAGAGCCCCTAGAATTCCTGAGGTGCTGGCAAACCCTGATTGGCAGTCCCCAACTTCAGCCGCACCTGTAGTTCCCCCTTTCACCGCCCAGTCTGGAGTTCGGGTTGAGACAGCTCAGATCTGTTCGGCCCTGGGATTTTTTGAGCTGTTCTTGACTGCGGAGCTCTTAGACTTAGTTGTGGCAGAAACAAATCGGTATGCCACACAATTTATAACCGCCAACCCGGGAAGCTTTTCTGCCCAGCCTTTCCGGTGGAAACCAGTCCTAAGTTTCCGAAATTAAAATTTTTCTGGGCCTTCTCCTCAACATGGGTCTAACTAAAAAGCATGAATTGCGGTCATATTGGTCCACGAACCCAATTCATCACATGCCCATGTTCTCTGCTGCTATGTCCAGGACACGATTTGAGACCATCCTGCGTTTCCTGCACTTTAGCGACAACACCACCTCCCGTCCCAGAGGCCACCCAGCTTTTGACCGGCTCCACAAAATTCGGCCCCTCATAGACCAGTTTCAACCAGAAATTTGCAGATTTGTATACCCCAGAGCAAAACATCTGCATAGACGAGTCCCTAATACATTTTACCGGGCGCCTTGGCTTCAAACAATACATCCCAAGCAAGCGCGCCCGGTATGGGGTCAAATTGTATAAGCTCTGTGAAAGGGCCACAGGCTATACCCACAAATTTCGTGTCTATGAGGGAAAAGATCAGACCCTGGAGCCGGTCGGTTGCCCTGACTACCTGGGGAGCAGTGGGAAGACAGTCTGGGACTTGGTGTCACCCTTATTCGGCAAGGGGTACCATCTTTATGTGGACAATTTCTACACAAGTGTGGCCCTCTTCAGGCATTTGTTTCTAGAACAGATTGGCTGCTAGTGGCACCGCGCGAACTAGTCGCGCGGGCTTCCCCCAATGGCTCGTTACCACCCGTCTTGCAAGGGGGGAGAGGGCTGCCTTGTGTAACCAAGAACTGCTCGCAGGTGAAATGGAGAGACAAGCGTGACGTTTACATGCTCTCCTCCATTCACGCAGACACAACAATCCAAATTGAGCGAGCAACCCGTGTCATTGAAAAGCCCCTCTCAGTCCACGACTATAACCTTCACATGGGAGGGGTCGACTTCAATGACCAGATGTTGTCTCCGTATTTAGTGTCCCGCAGAACCAGGCGCTGGTATAAGAAGGTGTCTGTATACCTAATTCAATTGGCTCTGTATAATAGTTTTGTTCTCTACAGTAAGGCTGGGAGAACACGATCCTTCCTCAAATTTCAGGAAGAGATCATCGAGAACCTCCTGTACCCCCATCCACCAGTGTAGTTAGCCGTCTACACGAGCGACATTTCCCCAATGTCGTTGCCGGTACCTCAACCCAACCGTCACCCCGAAAAAGATGTCGTGTCTGTAGCAGGAGTGGAATAAGGCGTGACACCCGCTATTTCTGTCCTGACTGTCCTGACCACCCTGCCCTATGCTTAGGGGAGTGTTTCCGGAAGTACCACACACAGGTACACCTAGCATAGGGATCACATCTCACCAGGACAGGCACACAGGGCTATTAGGGCCCATTCACATACAGCTGCTGCAAACCTCTCCTTTCACCTGGGATAAAGTGCATAATGCACTTCGCCACATCTTTGGGCGATTTGCGCTTTGCACATTGTCCCATGGGGAAGGAGAGGTTTGTCCTATAAAGGTAAAAAAAAGAAGAAAAAAAATCACCATTAAGCAAAAAGGTTAATGTTAAGTTCAAAAAGTTAAAGTTTATATGTTCTGTTCAAAAGTTAATAAAATTATTGCGTTGCGGCCTGTTTTTTCTTTTTTTTTTTACCTTCCAGGTGGACCAACCGATCGACTAGCTGCAGAATTGATGTGCATTCTGACAGAAGCATTGCGCTGCTGTCAGATTACACACAAGTCGGTGTATGCGGCGCTGCAAGACGAGATTTCTCCTCTGCAGTAAAAGATACGTTTGCCGAGGCATATGAGCTGAGGAGGTGGTGGTGTTCCTATGCTTTGGCAAACACTTTGTATATAAAAAAAATAAAAAAAATCCCGGCAATGATTATTCATCCACATCGATTGATGTGAATGGAGAAATCTGGTTTGCCAGGGCATACGAGCTAAGTGGGTATGGATGTTGGGCGGAGCTCCTATGTCCTGGCAGACACCTTTCCCCTCCTTTTTTTTTTGGGGCAGAGATTTTTTCATCCACATTGATCGATGCGAATGAAGAAATCTGTGCCGTTCATTTTTTTCTTTCAGCCCAGAGGCTGAACGGAAAAAAAACATCTCATTACCTGTATGCTCAATATAAGGAGAATAGCAGAAACTCCTTATGCTGGCCATACATGTAATGATTGCGGAGACCCTCAAATGCCAGGGCAGTACAAACACCCCACAAATGACCCCATTTTGGAAAGAAGACACCTCAAGGTATTCGCTGAGGGGCATATTGAGTCCATGAAAGATTGACATTTTTGTCCCAAGTTAGCGCAAAGTGAGACTTTGTGAGAAAAAAAAAATAAAAATAATAATTTCCGCTAACTTATGCCAAAAAAATAAAAATTCTATGAACTCGCCAGGCCCCTCATTGAATACCTTGGGGTGTCCTCTTTCCAAAGTGGGGTCACATGTGGGGTATTTATACTGTCCTGGCTTTTTAGGGGCCCTAAAGCGTGAGAAGAAGTCTGGGATCCAAATGTCTAAAAATGCCCTCCTAAAAGGAATTTGGGCCGCTTTGCGCATCTAGGCTGCAAAAAAGTGTCACACATGTGGTATCGCCGTACTCAGGAGAAGTTGGGGAATGTGTTTTGGGGTGTCATTTTACATATACCCATGCTGGGTGAGAGAAATATCTTGGCAAAAGACAACTTTTCCAATTTTTTTATACAAAGTTGGCATTTGACCAAGATATTTATCTCACCCAGCATGGGTATATGTAAAATGACACCCCAAAACACATTCCCCAACTTCTCCTTAGTACGCCGATACCAGATGTGTGACACTTTTTTGCAGCCTACGTGGGCAAAGGGGCACACATTCCAAAGAGCACCTTTCGGATTTCACCGGTCATTTTTTACAGATTTTGATTGCAAACTACTTCTCACGCATATGGGCCCCTAAAATGCCAGGGCAGTATAACTACCCCACAAGTGACCCCATTTTGGAAAGAAGACACCCCAAGGTATTCCGTGAGGGGCATGGCGAGTTCCTAGAATTTTTTATTTTTTGTCACAAGTTAGCGGAAAATGATGATTTTTTTATTTATTTTTTTCCTTACAAAGTCTCATATTCCACTAACTTGCGACAAAAAATAAAAAATTCTAGGAAGTCGCCATGCCCCTCACGGAATACCTTGGGGTGTCTTCTTTCCAAAATGGGGTCACTTGTGGGGTAGTTATACTGCCCTGGCATTTTAGGGGCCCATATGTGTGAGAAGTAGTTTGCAATCAAAATGTGTAAAAAATGGCCTGTGAAATCCGAAAGGTGCTCTTTGGAATGTGTGCCCCTTTGCCCACCTTGGCTGCAAAAAAGTGTCACACATGTGGTATCGCCGTACTCAGGAGAAGTTGGGGAATGTGTTTTGGGGTGTCATTTTACATATACCCATGCTGGGTGAGATAAATATCTTGGTCAAATGCCAACTTTGTATAAAAAAATGGGAAAAGTTGTCTTTTGCCAAGATATTTCTCTCACCCAGCATGGGTATATGTAAAAGGACACTCCAAAACACATTCCCCAACTTCTCCTGAGTACGACGATACCACATGTGTGACAATTTTTTGCAGCCTAGGTGGGCAAAGGGACCCACATTCCAAAGAGCACCTTTCGGATTTCACCGGTCATTTACAGATTTTGATTTTGATTTTGAACTGAAAGTGAAAAATGTCATTTTTTTGCAAAAAAATCTTTATATTTCGATTAACAACAAAAAAAGTTTAAATGTCAGCAGCAATGAAATACCACCAAATAAAAGCTCTATTAGTGAGAAGAAAAGGAGGTAAAATTCATTTGGGTGGTAAGTTGCATGACCGAGCAATAAACGGTGAAAGTAGTGTAGTGCAGAAGTGTAAAAAGTGGCCTAGTCATTAAGGCTAGGTCTACACGACGACATTTGTCGCGCGACATTTTGTTGCACCAATGTCGCGCGACAATTTTTATAATGGCAGTCTATGGTATCGCACTGCAACATGCGACATGCTGCGACTGCGACGCGACAGTCGCAGAAAATTCATTCAAGATGGATTTTTCTGCGACTGTCGCGTCGCAGTCGCAACATGTCGCATGTTGCAGTGCAACACCATAGACTGCCATTATAAAAATTGTCGCGCGACATTGGTGCAACAAAATGTCGCGCGACAACTGTTGCGCCCTATCTGTCGCGCGACAACTGTTGCGCCCTATCTGTCGCGCGACAAATGTCGTTGTGTAGACCTAGCCTAAGGGGGTTTCAGCTAGGGGGGTTGAAGTGGTTAAAGGGCTTCTGTCAGCCCACTAAACCGTTTTTTTTTTTTTGTTTACTAATAATCCCTATACTGCGAGCTCTGCATACATAAGTTAAATAATCATTTTGGTTCAGTAGAATTTGATAAAAAGCTATTTTTAAAATATGCAAATTACCTTGCTACCAGCAAGTAGGGCGGCTACTTGCTGGTAGCAGCCGCATCCTCCGATCCTAATGACGCCCCCTCCACATTGTGATTGACAGGGCCAGGGAACGGAATCGTTCTCTGCTGGCCTTGCCTGTTTGCATTCAAAATCTGGCGCCTGCGCCGCGGCCGTACCTATCTTCAATCTGCGCAGGCGCACTGAGAGGCGGCCAATCGCTCGGCCGATCCATCCTCAATGCGCCTGCGCCGAAGACGTCACATCTACACCCGGCGCAGGCGCATTGAGGATGGAGCGGCCGCCTCTTAGTGCGCCTGCGCAGATTGATGATAGGTACGGCCGCGGCGCAGGCGCCAGATATTGAATGCAAACAGGCAGGGCCAGCAGAGAACGATTCCGTTCCCTGGCCCTGCCAATCACAATGCGGAGGGGGCGTCATTAGGATCGGAGGATGCGGCTGCTACCAGCAAGTAGCCGCCCTACTTGCTGGTAGCAAGGTAATTTGCATATTTTAAAAATAGCTTTTTATCAAATTCTACTGAACCAAAATGATTATTTAACTTATGTATGCACAGCTCGCAGTATAGGGATTATTAGTAAACAAAAAAAAAAAAAACGGTTTAGTGGGCTGACAGAAGCCCTTTAATGTGAAATATGGCAGGGTCCTTAAGGGGTTAAACACACTTTACGAATTGGGAAAGTTTCAATGTTTGTCATGTGTGCAAATTGCGTAATACAGAATGCATGCACGTACCCATCACCTGTCATTCTTTATGGATAGAAGAGAGAAAGATTTTGATGCCAAATATAACAGAAAGGGAACGTGGCTTTGTTTTAACTGCTCCTGTAGCATGTGCTAGAAGCAGGGATGTACTCAGTTCTCATAGTGCCCCATAGCTAAACTTTTTTTTTATTAAATGGAAGAAATATTTTTTGAAAGGGCATCTGTCACCAGATTTGTACCTATGACACCGGCTGACCTGTTACATGTGCACTTGGCAGCTGAAGACATCTGTGCTGGTCCCATGTTTATACAGTATGTGCCTGCATTGCTGAGAAAAATGATGTTTTAATATATGCAACTGAGCCACTAGGAGCAATGGGGGCGTTGTCATTACACCTAGAGGCTCTGCTCTCTCTGCAACTGCTGCACCCTCTGCACTTTGACAGGACCAGGTGTGATGACGTTTACACTGCCTGATCCTGTCAATCAAAGAGGAGAGGGAGCAGCAGTTGCAGAGAAAGCAGAGCCTCTAGGTGTAAGGCCTCATGCACACGACCGTTGTGTTCCATTCCGCAAAATGGGGTTCCGTTGTTCTGTGATCCGTTTCATGTTTTTGTTTCCGTGTGTCTTCCTTTATTTTTGGAGGATCACCAGACATGAAGGAAAGTAAAAAAAAGTCTGTCAAGTTTGCCATGCAAATGATAGGAAAAAAACGGACGCGGATGCGGATGACAATCTTGTGTGCCTCCCCGTTTTTTCACGGTCCCATTGACTTGAATGGGTCCGCGAACCGTTTTCCGTGAAAAAAATAGGACAGGTTATATTTTTTTGACGGACTGGAACCACGGATCACGGACGCGGATGACAAACGGTGCATTAGCCGAGTTTTCAACTGACCCATTGAAAGTCAATGGGTCCGCAGAAAATCACGAAAAACGGAACAACATACACGGAATAAAACAACGGTCGTGTGCTTGAGGCCTACGGGTAACGCCCCCGTTTCTCCTAGAGGATCATTAAAGGCACATGTGAACATGGGACCAACACAGATGCCGTCAGCTGCCAAGCGCACATGTAACAGGTCAGCCAGGTGTCATAGGTGCAAATCTGCTGACAGATGAACTACAGCTTGAAGTTCCCTTTGAAAACAATCGGAGGTGGCTTGAAAGTGGATTCCGCAAAGATATTGGCCTAGAAAAATCCACGTGGAAAATCTGCCATGTGAACAAGGCCTAATTAATCAGAATTGTTCTAGTCAATGTGGTGTAAACTGGATCCTGTGAGAATCAGGCCGAACTGGATGGACATATGTCTTTTTTCGGCCTTATGTACTATGTTACTATGTTACTATGACTGTATCCTATCACTGTCCATAGATACCAAGCCTGGGACCCAACTACAAGATATAGAAGAGATCACAACCATATGCTTTGAAGTGACACTGGATTATAATGCGTAAAGAGTATTGGGATATTTTCTGGTGTGTGATTATTTCTTGACTTATCCCCAAACAGTAGCCTACCACAAAACCCCTTTGGTTTGGCCACAAGGATGCAGTACAGAATTAGCATTTAAACCAATGGAGTAACGTTGCTTTTTTAATGTAACTTGACTCCTGGAAATTCAATGCTGTTGGGGCAGGAGGTCAATAACACTCGCTAGGAGAGTTTCTGCTTAAATCCCTTGCAAAGCTTCATATCCCTAATTAAAAACAGAAACAATAACAAATTCCCATCATGTACTTTCCACTTTGTGGTAAAGAAGAAAAACACAACAGAAATATATAGGTGTAGGATCATTTTTTACGTATGATTTTCTTTTCCTCCAGCCATTATTCCCCTTATGTTTACATTGCAGTATTTATTTTTGGTTTTACCCTTTAGTTTTCTTTATTCTAAATTGATTTGTTTCACTTGAATTGTGTTAGGATTTCATGTTATGGATAACACCGATGATGGAAAACATTCAATCTTTTTCGAAACCCAGATCTGCAGTTCTAGGAACTACCATTTGGGGGAGATAGAGCACTATAAAATCAATACAAGATGTTTCTGTCCGCTGAGATATTTTGTATTGTTTTTATAACCGTTTACATTTTTGCTACTTTTTATTGGTAAATTATAAATATATGAAACAATTATTAGACTTAGCATTGACCTTCACAGTAGAATTGTCCTGCAGGACTTTCGTCTCCACTCAAAAATCATGTTCTGAGCGGACATGGAACGGACCCCATTATAGTCTACGGGGTCTTTAGGCTCCGTTACGCTCCGTTCGGTCTCAGTTATCTGCAGAATCCGTCCTTTCCGTTCTCCTGCTCTTTAACAAAGCCGGAGAACGGAAAGGAGAAACGGTGATGTGAGCGAGGCCTTAGACTGCCACTACAACAATGTTAGCAATAGGGCATAGTACATTGGGGCTCTGTTACAGATTTGCTCAGCTTTACTAGGTATGTAGACTATTCATTGTTGCATAAGATACCTTAGATTGTAATAAGACAGCAGAGCGCACACATGGAGCTGGGGAGTTATGGACACAAGATAGGGACATGACTTCTTTTATAAGTCTTTACATATCATTCCCCAAAATTCTGTTGTGTAACTAACATGTATAGAATGAATTCTCATCCAGGCTTCATCTATTCAACTACGCGCAGGCATGGGATTCAGCCAGTTCCCTCAGGTTCTCCAGATATGGCTGTTAAAATTACAGCGGCAGCTGGAGATGAGCGCTTCCATTCCATAGGCTCCTTAGGCTTTTTAAAAGTTGGGTGGTAGTGTCTATATGGTGTATTTACCGGTTTTTTATGCTTTATAATACACACCCGATGATAAGATGCACCCCAGATTTTAGAGGAGGAAGATAAGAAAAAAATATTTTTCATTAGACCTTATATCAGATCCTCAGATCAGACCCCCATATCAGGACATCATATCAGACCCTCATATCAGCCCTCCATGTCAGAACCCCATCAGACCTCAAATCAGCCCTTTATTTTTAACCCCCATCAGACCTCAGATCAGCCCTTTATTATTAACCCCTATCAGACCTCAGATCAGCCCTTTATTATTAACCCCTATCAGACCTCAGATCAGCCCTTTATTATTAATCCCCATCAGATCTCAGATCAGCCCTTTATTATTAACCCCTATCAGACCTCAGATCAGCCCTTTATTATTAACCCCCATCAGACCTCAGATCAGCCCTTTATTATTAACCCCCATCAGACCTCAGATCAGCCCTTTATTATTAACCCCCATCAGACCTCAGATCAGAATAAAATAAAAAAACCTCCTCTTACCTCTCCTGCTCCACGGCTCCACTCCAGGTTCAGAGTCTCACTCCCCTGTCTTCTCCAGCCCGTGCTGCACTGTCACCTGACAGTGTGCAGCGTTAGGTCATAGTGTGTGCACTACGTCCTGACGCTGTACGTAGTCAGGACAGTGCAGCGCTGGCCCCATCAAAGAAGACTAAGAAGGGTCAGTGCCAGAAGCGCTTGCTGCTCTTCTTCCCCGCTCCTGGCACCTAATGTATACTAGTGTAGTATTCGCTTTAAAAGAAGCACGGCCATTCCCCCCCCCCACACACACTTTTGGAGTGCGTCTTATAAAGAGAAAAATATTTGCAAAGTGAATGATTAAAACAAATAACAAAAACAAGCAGATGCCTGTGATTCCACAAATGTTTTATCTGCCATTTTACATACGACTGCAGATAATACAATTACCACAATCAGATACCACAATTTGCTTTGCTACATCAACTTCCTTAACCACTTCAGCCCCGCTAGCTGAAACCCCCTTCATGACCAGAGCACTTTTTACACTTCTGCACTACACTACTTTCACCGTTTATCGCTCGGTCATGCAACTTACCACCCAAATGAATTTTACCTCCTTTTCTTCTCACTAATAGAGCTTTCATTTGGTGGTATTTTATTGCTGCTGACATTTTTACTTTTTTTGTTATTAATCGAAATGTAACGATTTTTTTGCAAAAAAATAACATTTTTCACTTTCAGCTGTAAAATTTTGCAAAAAAAACGACATCCATATATAAATTTTTCGCTAAATTTATAGTTCTACATGTCTTTGATAAAAAAAAAATGTTTGGGCAAAAAAAAATGGTTTGGGTAAAAGTTATAGCGTTTACAAACTATGGTACAAAAATGTGAATTTCCGCTTTTTGAAGCAGCTCTGACTTTCTGAGCACCTGTCATGTTTCCTGAGGTTCTACAATGCCCAAACAGTAGAAAAACCCCACAAATGACCCCATTTCGGAAAGTAGACACCCTAAGGTATTCGCTGATGGGCATAGTGAGTTCATAGAACTTTTTATTTTTTGTCACAAGTTAGCGGAAAATGATGATGATTTTTTATTTTTATTTTTTTCTTACAAAGTCTCATATTCCACTAACTTGCGACAAAAAAATTTAAAATTCTAGGAACTCGCCATGCCCCTCACGGAATACCTTGGGGTGTCTTCTTTCCAAAATGGGGTCACTTGTGGGGTAGTTATACTGCCCTGGCAATTTAGGGGCCCAAATGTGTGAGAAGAACTTTGCAATCAAAATGTGTAAAAAATGACCGGTGAAATCCGAAAAGTGCACTTTGGAATATGTGCCCCTTTGCCCACCTTGGCTGCAAAAAAGTGTCACACATCTGGTATCGCCGTACTCAGGAGAAGTTGGGCAATGTGTTTTGGGGTGTCATTTTACATATACCCATGCTGGGTGAGAAAAATATCTTGGTCAAATGCCAACTTTGTATAAAAAAATGGGAAAAGTTGTCTTTTGCCAAGATATTTCTCTCACCCAGCATGGTTATATGTAAAATGACACCCCAAAACACATTCCCCAACTTCTCCTGAGTACGGCGATACCAGATGTGTGACACTTTTTTGCAGCCAAGGTGGGCAAAGGGGCACACATTCCAAAGTGCACCTTTCGGATTTCGCAGGCCATTTTTTACAGATTTTGATTGCAAGGTACTTCTTACACATTTGGGCCCCTAAATTGCCAGGGCAGTATAACTACGCCACAAGTGACCCCATTTTGGAAAGAAGACACCCCAAAGTATTCCGTGAGGGGCATGGCGAGTTCCTAGAATTTTTTTTTTTTGTCGCAAGTTAGTGGAATATGAGACTTTGTAAGGAAAAAAGAAAAAAAAAAGAAAAATCATCATTTTCCGCTAACTTGTAACAAAAAATAAAAAACTCTAGGAACTCGCCGTGCCCCTCACGGAATACCTTGGGGTGTCTTCTTTCCAAAATGGGGTCACTTGTGGCGTAGTTATACTGCCCTGGCAATTTAGGGGCCCAAATGTGTAAGAAGTACCTTGCAATCAAAATCTGTAAAAAATGGCCTGCGAAATCCGAAAGGTGCACTTTGGAATGTGTGCCCCTTTGCCCACCTTGGCTGCAAAAAAGTGTCACACATCTGGTATCGCCGTACTCAGGAGAAGTTGGGGAATGTGTTTTGGGGTGTCATTTTACATATAACCATGCTGGGTGAGAGAAATATCTTGGCAAAAGACAACTTTTCCCATTTTTTTATACAAAGTTGGCATTTGACCAAGATATTTTTCTCACCCAGCATGGGTATATGTAAAATGACACCCCAAAACACATTGCCCAACTTCTCCTGAGTACGGCGATACCAGATGTGTGACACTTTTTTGCAGCCTAGATGCGCAAAGGTGCCCAAATTCCTTTTACGAGGGCATTTTTAGACATTTGGATCCCAGACTTCTTCTCACACTTTCGGGCCCCTAAAAAGCCAGGGCAGTATAAATACCCCACATGTGACCCCACTTTGGAAAGAAGACACCCCAAGGTATTCAATGAGGGGCCTGGCGAGTTCATAGAAATTTTTATTTTTTTGCATAAGTTAGCGGAAATTGATTTTTTTTGTTTTTTTCTCACAAAGTCTCACTTTCCGCTAACTTAGGACAAAAATTTCAATCTTTCATGGACTCAATATGCCCCTCACGGAATACCTTGGGGTGTCTTCTTTCCGAAATGGGGTCACATGTGGGGTATTTATACTGCCCTGGCTTTTTAGGGGCCCTAAAGCGTGAGAAGAAGTCTGGAATATAAATGTCTAAAAATGTTTACGCATTTGGATTCCGTGAGGGGTATGGCGAGTTCATGTGAGATTTTATTTTTTGACACAAGTTAGTGGAATATGAGACTTTGTAAGAAAAAACAAAACAAAAACAAACAAAAAATTTCCGCTAACTTGGGCCAAAAAAATGTCTGAATGGAGCCTTACACAGGGGGGTGATCAATGACAGGGGGGTGATCAATGACAGGGGGGTGATCACCCATATAGACTCCCGGATCACCCCCCTGTCATTGATCACCCCCCTGGTAAGGCTCCATTCAGACGTCCGTATGATTTTTACGGATCCATGGATCGGATCCGCAAAACACATGCGGACGTCTGAATGGAGCCTTACAGGGGGGTGATCAATGACAGGGGGGTGATCACCCCTATAGACTCCCTGATCACCCCCCTGTCATTGATCACCCCCCTGTAAGGCTCCATTCAGACGTCCGTATGATTTTTACGGATCCATGGATACATGGATCGGATCCGCAAAACACATGCGGACGTCTGAATGGAGCCTTACAGAGGGGTGATCAATGACAGGCGGGTGATCACCCATATACACTCCCTGATCACCCCCTGTCATTGATCACCCCCCTGTAAGGCTCCATTCATCACCCCCCTGTCACTGATCACCCCCCCTGTAAGGCTCCATTCAGACGTCCGTATGATTTTTACGGATCCATGGATACATGGATCGGATCCGCAAAACACATGCGGACGTCTGAATGGAGCCTTACAGGGGGGTTATCAATGACAGGGGGTGATCAGGATGATCACCCCCCTGTCACTGATCACCCCCCCTGTAAGGCTCCATTCAGACGTCCGTATGATTTTTACGGATCCATGGATACATGGATCGGATCCGCAAAACACATGCGGACGTCTGAATGGAGCCTTACAGGGGGGTTATCAATGACGGGGTGATCAGGATGATCACCCCCCTGTCACTGATCACCCCCCCTGTAAGGCTCCATTCAGACGTCCGTATGATTTTTACGGATCCATGGATACATGGATCGGATCCGCAAAACACATGCGGACGTCTGAATGGAGCCTTACAGGGGGGTGATCAATGACAGGGGGGTGATCAATGACAGGGGGGTGATCAGGGAGTGTATATGGGTGATCACCCGCCTGTCATTGATCACCCCCCTGTAAGGCTCCATTCAGACGTCCGCATGTGTTTTGCGGATCCGATCCATGGATCCGTAAAAATCATGCGGACGTCTGAATGGAGCCTTACAGGGGGGTGATCAATGACAGGGGGTGATCAGGGAGTGTATATGGGTGATCACCCGTCTGTCATTGATCACCCCCCTGTAAGGCTCCATTCAGACGTCCGCATGTGTTTTGCGGATCCGATCCATGTATCCATGGATCCGTAAAAATCATACGGACGTCTGAATGGAGCCTTACAGGGGGGTGATCAATGACAGGGGGGTGATCAATGACAGGGGGTGATCAGGGAGTGTATATGGGTGATCACCCGCCTGTCATTGATCACCCCCCTGTAAGGCTCCATTCAGACGTCCGCATGTGTTTTGCGGATCCGATCCATGTATCCGTGGATCCGTAAAAATCATACGGACGTCTGAACGGAGCCTGACAGGGGGGTGATCAATGACAGGGGGGTGATCAATGACAGGGGGGTGATCAGGGAGTTTATATGGGGTGATCATGGGTGATCAGGGGTTCATAAAGGGTTAATAAGTGACGGGGGGGGGTGTAGTGTAGTGTAGTGTTTGGTGCGACTTTACTGACCTACCTGTGTCCTCTGGTGGTCGATCCTAACAAAAGGGACCACCAGAGGACCAGGTAGCAGGTATATTAGACGCTGTTATCAAAACAGCGTCTAATATACCTGTTAGGGGTTAAAAAAATCAGATCTCCAGCCTGCCAGCGAGCGATCGCCGCTGGCAGGCTGGAGATCCACTCGCTTACCTTCCGTTCCTGTGCGCGCGTTCACAGGAAATCCCGGCCCTCGCGAGATGACGCGTATATGCGTGACTCTGCGCAGGGCCGCCGCCTCCGGACCGCACATCTGCGTTAGGCGGTCCGGAGGTGGTTAAAGGCTATGTACACCTTTGGAGGCATTTTTTTTTTATTATTGCATTAAACTTATTTTGGGCTAAAAATCATATTTTCTATTGGCCTTCATTAAAAATATTGAGCCATTCTGTCACAAAGGGTTAACTGTTTTTCTAACTGTGTAACTGGTAATTTCACTTTGTGAAGGTCATCTAATTACCCTTATCTCTAAACTACTAAGAGGACTTAAACACTAATTTAAGCCACACTCTTATCAGTAAGATAAGGATAGAACTTTGATGATGTTTGATGTTTATAATGTTATAGAGCAGAGATAAGGAGTCCATCTGCTCCTCAGATGATGGAAAAGACAAAAAATCCACATGCTGCTACTATAGCATGTCAGCTATGTATGGAAAAAAGGGCTACATATTGTTAATAAAGACCAATTATAAAAATGATTTTTAGCTTAAAATAACTACAATGCAATAATATAAAAAAAAATTCCCTCAAAGGTCTACATAGCCTTTAATTGTGGCCATACATTAGTAATTTCAGATGGCCGATTTCTGAATGACTTGTGATTCGTTGGCTACTCTGTTAGACTGGTGTCCCAGATAGATTTTTTGGGACCAACTCTAGATGTTGCATGGAAGTCTATGGAAAATATTAAACAAAGGAGAAACAGATAATTTTTTTGTTGCACTATTTATTTACTCTGGCGGTGTGTTTTTTGGGTCAATGTCTGTTTTTTCAAATTGCAGCATGAAACGGGGTCTGGCATTTTTCCTTCATTGCCTGGCATTTTTCTCCAAGAACAAGGTAGTAAGGATCTTTACTGAAGTACAAAGCTACAAACACAAGATGGATGCTGAAGTCTTAAATAGTTCCGACAAATTCTTTCTGAAGCAGGGGTTTACTCCGGAGCCCCTCTGAGAAACAGTCTTATACAGAGAGGAGGAGACACCAGGGTTTCTCAATGGGCGTCTCCTTCTCCCTGGCTGTCCCGCGATCCAATCACAGCGGAGAGCGTCACAGCCATTAAGAAACCCTGGTGTTCCCTCCTCCCTGTACCGATGCTCAGTATTAACATACTGAGCGGGAAAACTACAGGGGGGCACAGCAGGGCGTAGGAGCCATAAATAAATAAAAAAAGGCAGGGTGGCAGCATCAGTGGGGGGTACCCCGCAAGTAAAGGTATTTATCTAGAATTAAAAAATATATATGAAAGTCCGCTTTAAGGTCAATCAAATGTTGTGAAATCTAGAAGCCATAGATGTGCGTTACCTTCACAGTCTAATTCCCACAGCTGTTTAACAGTCTAAAGGACTCAATGGAGACCTCTTTGGGTCTCAAACAAGCTGTCTTTTCCTGACAGGACTTACTTCAGTCTTACTTCAACACACTCCCACCTCAGACAGCACTAACTAGCTAGAGGACAGAGAGAGGCTCAGCTCCACCTGCCAAAGTTGAGTAAACCCTTGCTTCAGCTTACATCTTGACTAAATAGCACAAAACAATGCAAAGTATTTCAACACAGCATATAACATGCATTTCTCGAAGGATACACCAGGTTTAATCACTAGCAGTGGCCAAGCAGGTCACTGCGATCATCAATATCAGTTCGGTGAGGGTCCGACCCCCAACAACCACACATTTAGCTGTTTAAATGGGCTTCCATTCTTTATGACAGGCAGTGGAAGAACACTGGGTGGTGGTCGAGAATGGCACTGCATGGCTGCTCTGATTTGAGTGAAAGGCCTCTTTTGCATCAGCGTTTCGCAAGATATTGAACTATGTGGAAATTTGCACCCCTTGAGCAAAAATAGCATTTATGATGTTGGGGGATACATTGGCTTGCAGTCATCTAATTCATCCCATTTATAGGTGTTTGATGGGGTTAGGTCACTGGCATAGGGCAATTCCTCTGTTTTATGGACCTTGCCTTGTGCATGGGACACAGTCATGCTGAAACAGAAAAGGGTCTTCCCTCGAACTGTTCCCGCATTTTTGGAAAAGTGACTATGATCGAAAATCACTTTGTATTCTGCAGTATTAACATTACACTTCACTAGAAATAATTGGACAAAACCTTAAAAAACACGGCCCCATACCATTACTCCTCCTGTAGCAAATTTTACCGTGGGTACTTTACATTCAGGTAGTAACATTTTTTGGACTTCCATCGAACTCAGATTCATCCATCACCTTCAGATAGTGAAGCATGATTCATTACTCCAGTGAACTATAGAATTTCTACTGCTCTAGAGTCCAATGATGATGTGCCTGTCTAGACCACGCTTGGCATTGCCCATGGAGATCTTAAGTTTGTGTGCATCTGCTCAAGCATGAAGCTCCAAATGCACAGTTTTTGTCATGATGTCACCTCCAGAGGCAATATAGACTCTGGATGTGATGAAACAGAGGTTAGGCAATTTTTTGGAACTTGAAGACCTGCTCTGTAGCCTTTTGGGTCAACTGCTTCATGGCTGAGCTGTTTTGACATCTGCTTCTACTATACAGTTACATCGCCCACAAGTCACTCTTCACTCTTAAAGGGAACCTGTCACCATGAAAATGCTAAATAATCAACAGGCAGCATGTTATGGAGCAGAAGGGGCAGAGCAGATTGCTTAGGAGTCCAGTGGGCGGTCCTACTACTGATAGACAGCCTTCCCTATATGGCAATGCAAACAGATGCCTCTATATTTGATAGTGTAGTCAAGAGCATATGATGCACGTGCACATTCCTCTGCATATGCTGGGGCCATATGGATACAGTGAGGGTGCATTCTGGGAGATTTGCTTTGTGAACATAGCCTTATATATCCATATTGTGGACTAAACTTCCTATGTTTTCTTTTTATCCAGAGCTGTCAGTCATATTCCCGGTCGTGTGTACACTGGAATATATCAATGTCTTTTGTAACCAAAATTTACTTTTTCTTTAAGAGATATTCAAGAGATCGAAGTGTGCAAATAAATAGTATTCCTCCTTTGTCTGTAGATAATTATCCCTAAAATTTGATTTGCATTCACTTCAAAGAATCTCACATCTTTCCTTTCCATTACTTGTGTCAAAACGATGCTTTTTTAATTTGAACCAAACGTGAGTGAGCTGCCCGCCAAAGAACGAGGAGTATGTGTTTATTCTCATGGTCTTTCATGCCCAGTGATTCACTCACACTTCTGAGGGCTTGAAGTTTCTACTGAATACGTGATGTAACAATAGTATTGTACAAATAAATTGGTTCCATTGAAATATCGCAAAGGAGCTTTCCCTTGAAACAAATATTTGCAGCAGGGTCAGAGTGCCTTGAAAACTTTAAAAAAGAGCTATCCAACCCTACTGTTCCCCTGCTGCTGCTGCTGCCGTTCCTATGCTGTTTAAAGATGCTACCTTATTCTACTTCCAGCTTCCATCTTGACTGGCAGGAAATGCCTCAAACTGCATGATGAGACAATCACTGGCTGAGGTGGGTCACCAGATTGGCTATAGGAGTAAAAGGGACCTGAGCAGAATTGGAATGACAGTAGTGTGCAGTAACCCAGTAGGATCACTTGCAAAGAGTTAATTCCTTGCTAAAATGTTAAATGTGATTTATTGCCTAAACTGTCAAATGGTAGAATATTGTCTTTTTTACCTGCGCACTGTGAATCCCTTATGGTTCGGTATGAGCAGCATATAGTTAAAACTGGCATTCCAGTGTAAGGGACTGATCCCACTTGCCTGATGTTTGTGTGAGCACTTAAATCTAGGCTGGTCCAGGGAACCTTCATGTCTGAGACCGAAAGTTGCCAGGGAAACAACTGAACTGAGAGAATACCCCTGAGAGGAAGAGAAGAGACATTTATAGACGCTTGAGAACCAAGACTGCTGGATGAAGACATGAAGGTAGTGCTTGTTTATAGAAAAATACTTTACTGCATGTGGAAAGGGTTAATTGCCTCCTGGACCACCCACTCTTTGAGACAGACTGGGCATCCGGATCTAAGTTCTGCACCATGCAGACTGGAAATTGCAGAAAGTGTTGATGAGAACAGAACTGCACGCCTGTGGTTATTTGGGAAGCTTGCAAAGTGCATTTAGAGAAGGACTACTATCATTGGTGCTGCCAATACACAGCTATTGGGAAGAGCCTACTCTGTAATATGCTTCAGAACTGTGCCCTATTGCTGCTACGTGTACTGCAACTCCCATCAGCTATTCAGTAAAGAGAGATTTTATTTATTGAAACCAAATAGGACCTCTGCCTGCCCTCCTGCCTTGCTCCCTGCTGATTGTCCACCATCAAGAGCACCCCAGCCACCATCAGGCAGGTGGCCCTAAAACCAGGGTGTGCTCCGAGGGGAAGAAGGGTTGTGAGCTTCTATTCACTGCCCATGTGGCCTTGGCAAAAACTAGGGAGAGGGATTAGCCACTTTCAATACTACCACCACCTCCAGCACTCTGGTCCTCTCCTTCCTCCCCTGTTGGCCAGGCCAGAACGCTAATGCATTACAGATGTGCAAAGAGTGTATGGAGCTGGCTCAGTCCACGAAGAAGATGCGGGCTGTGTTACACAGCTGACACCTGCCTGTAGCAGCTGTTTAGCCCCTTAGATGCCATGGTTATTATCAACAATGGCATATAAGCGTTAGACAGAAAGAGCTTCCTCACAATACATTCATGGGGTGCCAACCCTTTCTCATTGCATCTGGGGTCTGATGCCTGCTGTGTTAGGATTTCTATTATACCCTGGCTCAAGGTGTAATAGGAAGTTGGTAAAATCACAATACATTGTATCACGAACCAGCGGGTGTGAACCCACTGTGCCACGTGTCCTACCTCCTCTAAGGGCATTATCTAAGTGAACCCCTCGATTCTTCACAGTACCCCTGATGGTGGGGATAGACTTTCCCGAGGGGAACACCAGGTCGCTACATCTTGAGGAGGATAGGCACACGAGGCAGCTGGTCCAGGCGGACCAGGAGGTACCAGGGAAAAGTACCAGAAGTACAGGCGTAGTCAGGCAGGCATAGTCGTTACCAGGAGCAACAGTGCAGGACCAAAGAATGAGGCAGAAGCATAGTCAGACAGGTGAAAGATCAGGGCAGGTGGCATAGGTACAAGTCAGGCAATCCGGATCGGCAACAGGAAAGTCAAGGCTAGCAGGCAGGGATCAGATGGGTAGCAGAATCCGATAACACAAATATGAGTCAGGAACACAAGTGGTTATCAGGAGCCTTAGCAGAGCACAAGGACCTTGACACTGAGGCATCTGGGAAGGGGGCTAATCCACTTATATATGCACAGGAGGGCTAGAATTGGTCAGCAAAGTTACATGACCTAACCCATAAAGCCCAGGAAGTGATGCGCGCCAGCTCTTAAGGAAGTGCTGCAGAAAACAAACAGCAAGCATGCTGTGGCCAGGGATGAGAGGAAACTGTGGAGCGGATCCCAAAACCACAACACCCACAAAGACAGAGCCCAGGACTGCAGCAGTGAATGGAAAGCACTGGCCACAGATAACCACTGATTGCGGCTCCCAGGACCGCGGTTGTAAGCAGGGGAACAGCGGCGCACAGCAGCCTCTGTTACAGTACTGCCCCCCCTTACTCCCCCTTTTCTTGAGTCCACGGTGAGACAAACCTTTTTATCAGGTCTGGAGCATGAATGTTCTCTTCCGGCTCCCAAGACCTCTCCTTAGGTCCAAAGCCCTTCCAGTCCACAAGATAGTAGGTTTTCTTATCATGCTTCTTGATGTCCAGGATGTCTTTGACCTCAAATGTCTCATCAGAATCTTCAGATACCGTAGTTGGAGTAGAAGGAGCTGTCAAGAAGCGGTTAAGGACTACTGGTTTTAGTAAGGACACGTGGAAGGCATTGGGAATATGCAGAGAGAGAGGAAGACGTAGCTTATATGTCACTTCGTTGATCCTCCTCAATACTTCAAAGGGTCCAAGGAACCTAAGAGCGAACATGAAACTGGGAACTCTTAAGTGGATGTTTTTAGAGGAGAGCCATACCTTATCTCCAGATGAGAACTGAGGTGGTTTTCTTCTTCTCTTCAAAAAATCTTCAAAAAATCCCTAAAAGAGGAATTCGCAGCTGGTACCCCAGAAGAAGTAGGAACAGGGAGAGGAGTACGAGGGTGTTGTCCATAAACGACAAAGAATTGAGAGGATCCGGTAGATTCACTAGAGTGGTTGTTATAGGAGAACTCAGCCCAAGGTAGCAATTGTACCCAGTTGTCGTGTTGGGCTGAAACAAAATGTCGGAGATAGTTCTCCAATATTTGATTTACCAGCTCTACTTGTCTGTTGGTCTGGGGTTGATAACCAGAAGAGAAGTCCTTCTCAATTTGAAGCAGCCGGCAAAAAACTCTCCAGAGTTTAGAGGTAAACTGGACTCCGCGATCGGAAACAATATGCCATGGTAGACCTTGCAAGTGGAATATGTGTCTCACGAACAGTTTAGCAAGTTCAGCAGCCGAGGCCAGTCCAGCCAAAGGAACGAAGTGTGCCATCTTTGAGAAGCAGTCCACGACCACCCAAATAGCTGTACATCCAGCAGAAGAGGGCAGATCTGTGCAGGTAGACAGATAATCACGCACATCCTTAGACCGTGTGGGCCACCAGTAGTGGCGAGACAAAAGTTCTGTGGTCTTGCGAATCCCTGGGTGACCAGCCAGTTTGGAGTTGTGCCCCCAAGCTAGAATAAGTTTTCTCTTGGCAGATGGCACGAATGTCTTCCTGGGAGGGATGTCCTTTGCCAGGACAGGAGCCACTGTGATCAAGCGAGCAGGGTCTACAATGTATTGGGGCTCCTCCTGCTGGTCAGAGACGTCAAATGACCGAGACAGAGCATCTGCCTTGATGTTCTTCTTGGCCGGGCGAAAGTGAAGCTCAAAATCTAAATGGGAGAAGAAGAGTGCCCACCTGGCTTGGTGAGGGTTCAGACGCTGGGCTGTCTGCAGATATTTAAGGTTCTTGTGGTCGGTGAAGATTATCACTGGAGGCTGGGCCCCATCCAATAGATAACGCCACTCCTCCAAGGCAAGTTTCCTGTCTCCTATACAGTAATTAGTCTCAGCAGGGGAGAAGAGCTTGGAGGAGAATCCACATGTAAACATCTTGCTCTTGGAACCTTTCTGTAGTAAAACAGCACCGGCTCCTATGGTGGAGGCGTCCACTTCTAAAAAGAATTGGCGGGAGACATCGGGATGATGCAGAACAGGTGCAGAAGCAAAGGACCTCTTTAATTGGATGAAGGCGGCCTCCGCCTCAGGAGTTGTTGGGCAGTAATAATTCAATCAAGAATTATTAATTATGGTCATAAAAATAATTAACCATAAAAAAATTAAATTTATAATATTTGTCATAAATTCTTAAAATCATGACCTGGTGAATTGTAGACAAACTAATCGATACAATTCACATCTGAGTGAGTCCAGTCTCTGGCATTCACCCCTTTCCTAGTAAGAGCGGAGATTGGAGATGTAAGGGATGAAAAATTCGGGATGAACTGATGATAGAAATTAGCAAATCCCAGGAAGCGCTGTATAGGCCAGTCCATTACTGCATTCAAATTTTCAGGATCCATCTGCAGCCCAGTATCCGAGATGATGTATCCGAGGAACGGTATGGTAGATTTTTCAAAGATGCATTTCTCGAGTTTGGCATAAAGTCGATTCTCTCTGAACCGCTGTAAAACTAAACGTACATGCCTCCGGTGAGTGATAAAATCTGGAGAATAGATTAGTATATCGTCCAGGTACACTATCATGCAGATAGAGCAGGTCCCAGAAGATATTGTTTACCAACTCCTGGAATACCGCTGAAGCATTGCACAGACCGAAGGGCATGATGAGACACTCGTAGTGTCTATCACAAGTGTTAAATAAGGATAAGGTTGTATGCACAACGCAGGTCGAGTTTTGTGAAGTCCTTAGCTCCCCCGATCCTGTCAAAGAGTTCAGAGATTAGCGGATGGGGGTATGGATTCTTGACTGTCACCTTATTCAGACCTTGATAGTCGATACAGGGCCGTAAGTATCCATCTTTCTTCTGCACAAAGAAGAACCTGGCACCGGCTGGGGAAGTAGATCTCCGGATAAACCCCGTCTCGAGATTCTCCTTGACGTAATCAGACATCGCTTGGGTCTCAGGAAGTGAGAGTGGGTAGACTTGACTGCGAGAAGGAGTGGCACCAGGTAGAAGGTCAATCAAACAATCATATAAACGATGAGGAGGCAGGGTCTCGGCCTCATTCTTTCTGAAGACATCCATAAAACTGCCATACTGCTGTGGAAGTCCAGGCAGGTCTTCAGGTACAGTAGGCAAGGAAGCAGGTTAGACCTCTGATAGGTAGGTAGACTGGCAGGAAGATCCCCAATGCAGAATCTGACCGGAATGCCAGTCCAGAACTGGAGTGTGCAGACACAGCCAGGGAAGACCCAGGATAACCGGATTCACGGACGCTGGCAGCACATAGAAGGAGATTATCTCTAAATGCAGAACCCCTATTAGCAACTTAAGGGGCATAGTAACAGAGAGCAAAGGTTCAGGGAGTGGCAGACCATTTACGGAAGCCAATGACAGAGGCCTTTCTTGATGGATGGTAGAAAGCCGGTACTGATGGACCAGAGCTTGCTGAATGAAGTTACCGGCTAACCCGGAGTCCAAGAATGCAGGCACAGACAGTGTGACTCCCTTGTGAGAGAGAGTCACCGGAACTGAAAGTTTTGAAGAGGACATTGTCTAGGACCACATTGAAGATCTCCTTGTCTAGGACCACCTCTCCAACTGATCTTAGACATTGGCATTTCCCAGCTTCTGTGGACAATTACGCACAAAGTGGCAATCAAAGGCACTCCATTTGCATGGGCTCTTCATATGGGGTGGACACTAGAGGAATAACCGGCCTCTAGAAGGATGGAGCCAAACAAGGTGGTCTTCTGGTGCATGCGACCTCCTTAGAACGTTCCCTGAAATGCATATATATCCTGTCCAAGGTGATCAGGTCATTCAGAGTAGACGGACCGTCGTGTCCAGCTAATTCATCCTTAATCCGGTCATAAAGGCCCTCCCAAAACACTGGGGTACGAAACTGGATGGCATACTGACCCATAGACGAGGAAACCTGTCATGGACGCAGCAGAGCTGATGCAGCGGAGGACTTGCGGCCGGGCTCTTCAAAGACCAGCTGGAAGGTAGCCAGGAAAGACTGCAGTTTAGTGGTCTCAGGACCTCCATATTCCCAAATTGGATTTGCCCAAGCAAGGTCCTTACCAGACAGCAGGGACACAATGAAGGCAACCTTGGACCGCTCAGTGGGAAACTTCTGCCCATGCAACTCAAAGTGGATCAGGCACTGGTTCAGGAATCCACAACAGGTTTTTTGATCTCCACCATTGCGTGATGGCAAAGGGAATTGCACACCAGCGGCACACAAATCCAGAAACACCGGTGTGGGAATTGCAGGAGTAGCAGTGACATCCAGACGAGCAGCAACATTTTGCATGAACTGCATCATGACATCCTGACTTTTGCTCTGGCGCCTCACTTCATGTAACAATTCCTGAATGACAGGCTTGGGGTGACCAGTGTACTCAGTCTACTGTCACGAACCAGTGGGTGAAGGGAAAATAATGGCATACTTAATACAGAATGCTTAGTAAAATAGGGATGGAGGGGTTAAAAAAAAAAATAAAAAAAATGTTAACTCACCTCATCCACTTGTTTGCTCTGCCCAGCTCGTCTTCTGTCTTCTTTTTTGATGACCTGGCAGGAAAAGGACCTTTGGTGACGTCACTGCGCTCATCACATGATCCATCACATCACCAAAGGTCCTTTTCCTCCCAGGTCATCAAAGAAGAAGAAAGAAGAGAAGCCGGGCTGCGCGAACAAGTGGATGAGGTGAGTTTAATTATTTGTAATTTTTTTTTAAGCCCTCCATCCCTAATTTACTTAGCATTCTGTATTAAGAATGCTATTATTTTCCCTTATAACCATGTTACAAGGGAAAATAATATAGATCGGGTCCCCATCCCGATCATCTCCTAGCAACCATGCGTGAAAATCGCACCGCATCCGCACTTGGTTGCGGATGCTTGCAATTTTCACGCAGCCCCATTCACTTCTATGGGGCCTGCATTGGTGAAAAATGCACAATATAGAGCATGCTGCGATTTTCACGCAACGCACAAGTGATGTTTGAAAATCACCGCTCATGTGCACACCCCCATAGAAATGAATGGGTCTGGATTCAGTGCGAGTGCAATGCGTTCACCTCACGCATTGTACAGTACCCGCGCGGAAAACTTGCCCGTATGAAAAAGGCCTTAGTCTCCTAGATATTATATAGGACAACTTGACATAGTGAAATACCGTAGATGTTCTAGTAATCTGGGGCAGGTGGAGGCACTAGATGCGTTTTATGTGATTTTATATGAATTCATCTGTTTTAAATTTTGTAAGTATAATTAAAAAAGCGTGATTACTAGAACAGCTACGGTATTTCACAATGTCGAGTTGTCTTATATAATATCTAGGAGACTAAGAGATCGACTGAAGTGGAAACCCGGACTTTAATTCAGTGACCGATCGCATTAGAAATAGTCTGCACGCCATTGAACTCTGATGTCTCCATTGATTGTTCTGGAGCTGCGTGTTTTTTTTTACATAATATTCAGGACTAAGTGTGAACTTTAACCTATCTCACCATAGACCTGCTGCGCTCCAAGTAAGACTGCGGTTTGAGATTTTAATTCATTATTTTTTTTTTCAATTTTTGTTTTTTGTTTATTGTAAGTATGCTGTGGCCAGGGCTGAGAGGAAACTGCGGAGTGGATCCCAAAACCACAGCACCCACAGAAACAGAGCCCAGGACTGCAGCAGTGAATGGGAAGCACTGGCCACAGATCACCGCTGAGCCCGGTGCCCGGGACCACGGTGGTAAGCAGGGGAACAGCGGCGCACAGCAGCCGCTGTTACACATAGCAATATAAAAGTGTTGCATAATAATTGATGACATGTTCTAGTCCTCTTCAAAAAAGCTTTCTTAAAAATAAAAAATAAACTTCCTCCACAATAAAAAATTTACATAATTTGTATTGCCACATCCGCAAATGTCTGAACTGTTAAAATATCACGTTATTTATCTTGCATGGTGCCGTAAGAAAATTCACAATGTCAGAAATAATGGGGGGAGATTTATCAAACTTGTCTAAAGTAGAACTGGCTTAGTTGCCCATAGCAACCAATTCAGATTCACCTTTCATTTTCCAAAAGAGCTGTCAAAATGAAAGGTGAAATCTGATTGGGTGCTATGGGCAACTAAGCCAGTTCTACTTTACTCCAGTTTGATAAATCTCCCCCAGTGTTTCTTGGTTATCTTACCGCATTACAAAATGGCATAAAAAATTATAAAAAATTATCAATTTTAGACCTGGTGGCTCTGCCATTTATGCTGTCACCTGCTGGTGAACCAGGCATATTACATGTGAACAGTTACAAAATAAGACACATGAATACACATTTTGCAGGACCTGGAAATTAATACATAGGATGACACGTGGTTAACCATAGGAGATAGTGGAGGAGTGCAAACGTGGTGATGCACCTCTGGGACGTTACAGATGTCCTCATTGCACCAAAGGCCTAATTAGCATTTTATGAAAAAGTATCATAACTCGGGAACAGTGTGTCGTATCAACAAAAGAAAACCGCATTTTCATTAGGGGAACCACAGCTATGCGTCTATGCAAACAGTTGGATAGGGAGATGCTGGTGATAGATTCCCTTTAACCTTTTCTCGGCATGTGACGTACTATTACGTCTCATGTCGGGTCTTTAACCGCCTCCGGACCGCCTAGCGCAGGATCGCGGTCCAGAGGCGGCAGCTCTGCGCTCAGCGACGCATATACGCGTCATCTCGCGCAAGCCGAGATTTCCTGTGAACGCGCGCACACAGGCGCGCGCGTTCACAGGATCGGAAGGTAAGCGAGTGGATCTCCAGCCTGCCAGCGGCGATCGTTCGCTGGCAGCCTGGAGATGCGATTTTTTTAACCCCTTACAGGTATATTAGACGCTGTTTTGATACCAGCGTCTAATATACCTGCTACCTGGTCCTCTGGTGGTCCCTTTTGTTTGGATCGACCACCAGAGGACACAGGTAGCTGTGTAAAGTAGCACCAAACACCACTACACTACACTACACCCCCCTGTCACTTATTAACCCCTTATGAACCCCTGATCACCCCATATAGACTCCCTGATCACTCCCCTGTCATTGATCACCCCCCTGTCATTGATCACCCCCCTGTAAGGCTCCATTCAGACGTCTGTATGATTTTTACGGATCCACGGATACATGGATCGGATCCGCAAAACACATACTGACGTCTGAATGGAGCCTTACAGGGGGGTGATCAATGACAGGGGGGTGATCACCCCATATACACTCCCTGATCACCCCCCTGTCATTGATCACCCCCCTGTAAGGCTCCATTCAGACGTCCGTATGTGTTTTGCGGATCCGATCCATGTATCCGTGGATCCGAAAAATCATACGGACGTCTGAATGGAGCCTTACAGGGGGGTGATCAATGACAGGGGGGTGATCAATGACAGGGGGGTGATCAGGGAGTCTATATGGGTGATCACCCCCCTGTCAGGCTCCATTCAGACATTTTTTTGGCCCAAGTTAGCGGAAATATATATATTTTTTTTCTTACAAAGTCTCATATTCCACTAACTTGTGTCAAAAAATAAAATCTCACATGAACTCACCATACCCCTCACGGAATCCAAATGCGTAAAATGTTTTAGACATTTATATTCCAGACTTCTTCTCACGCTTCAGGGCCCCTAAAATGCCAGGGCAGTATAAATACCCCACATGTGACCCCATTTCGGAAAGAAGACACCCCAAGGTATTCCGTGAGGGGCATATTGAGTCCATGAAAGATTGAAATTTTTGTCCCAAGTTAGCGGAAAGGGAGACTTTGTGAGAAAATACAAAAAAAATCAATTTCCGCTAACTTGTGCCAAAAAAAAAAAATTCTATGAACTCGCCATGCCCCTCATTGAATACCTTGGGGTGTCTTCTTTCCAAAATGGGGTCACATGTGGGGTATTTATACTGCCCTGGCATTTTAGGGGCCCGAAAGCGTGAGAAGAAGTCTGGGATCCAAATGTCTAAAAATGCCCTCCTAAAAGGAATTTGGGCCGCTTTGCGCATCTAGGCTGCAAAGATAAATATCTTGGTCAAATGCCAACTTTGTATAAAAAAATGGGAAAAGTTGTCTTTTGCCAAGATATTTCTCTCACCCAGCATGGGTATATGTAAAATGACACCCCAAAACACATTCCCCAACTTCTCCTGAGTACGACGATACCACATGTGTGATACTTTTTTGCAGCCTAGATGCGCAAAGCGGCCTAAATTCCTTTTAGGAGGGCATTTTTAGACATTTGGATACCACATGTGTGACACTTTTTTGCCGCCTTTCGGATTTCACAGGTCATTTTTTACAGATTTTGATTCAAACTACTTCTCACGCATCTGGGCCCCTAAAATGCCAGGGCAGTATAACTACCCCACAAGTGACCCCATTTTGGAAAGAAGACACCCCAAGGTATTTTGTGATGGGCATAGTGAGTTCATGGAAGTTTTTATTTTTTGTCACAAGTTAGTGGAATATGAGACTTTGTAATAAAAAAATAAAATAAAAAATAAATCATCATTTTCCGCTAACTTGTGACAAAAAATAAAAAGTTTTATGAACTCACTATGCCCATCAGTGAATACCTTAGGGTGTCTACTTTCCGAAATGGGGTCATTTGTGGGGTGTTTGTACTGTCTGGCCATTGTAGAACCTCAGGAAACATGACAGGTGCTCAGAAAGTCAGAGCTGCTTCAAAAAGCGGAAATTCACATTTTTGTACCATAGTTTGTAAACACTATAACTTTTACCCAAACCATTTTTTTTTTGACCCAAACATTTTTTTTTATCAAAGACATGTAGAACAATAAATTTAGCGAAAAATTTATATATGGATGTCGTTTTTTTTGCTAAATTTTACAACTGAAAGTGAAAAATGTCATTTTTTTGCAAAAAAATCGTTAAATTTCGATTAATAACAAAAAAGTTAAAATGTCAGCAGCAATGAAATACCACCAAATGAAAGCTCTATTAGTGAGAAGAAAAGGAGGTAAAATTCATTTGTGTGGTAAGTTGCATGACTGAGCAATAAACGGTGAAAGTAGTGTAGTGCAGAAGTGTAAAAAGTGGCCTGGTCATTAAGGGGGTTTCAGCTAGGGTGGTTGAAGTGGTTAAAGATGGTGCCCACTCCTAAACAGAGCGGGCGCCATTGCAACCAGGTGCCTGCTGTTTCTTACCACGACTGGTTGTAATGCTGATTACGAACATTTAACCCCTCAGATGCCGTGGTCAAACCTGACCACAGCATCTGAGCACTGAAAACCAAAAGCGCTCGCTTCCAGTCAGGCTCAGACTGGTCCACAGGGGAACAAGGGAATCCCCCCGGTGGGCCCCTGAGAAAGGTGGGCTACCAGTCCACCAGCACAGCATCTCAAATAACCTACATCAATATAAAAAACTGGGTAAACTATCCAGTTTATTATTGTAGACGCATTGGAAGGCTAAGATGGCCTCTAGGAATAGAGGCAGGCCAACCAGTATCTTCTCTTCCCTGGAATCCACATTTTGAAGTTGTTGCAGCGACACCCATAATCAATCGTTTTGTAGCATCTAGAGATGAGCGAATGTTTAAAAAATTAGATTCGTCCGGTAAGCCGAATTTTTCGGAAAAAAATTCTTCGATCCGGATTTATTTGCGGTGTATCACGTTAAAAAACAGCTATTTCTGGGCTGCAGAGAGCCTTTATAGGGGTGTAGAACACTGTGCCTTGCAGGAACACGCATTGGGAGTCTGCTGTAGTAGTGAAGTCAGTATGACATGCAGATGACAGGCGTGGCTCTTAGAATTACTGCACACTTCACTTATTTGGGCAGTCACGGGGCCAACACTGACCAAATAATTCAAGTATGAACTCAGCCTTACAGGTCGATGTTAGCGTCAAGAAGAAGCGCACTCCTTTTACACATAAAAAAATAAATGTCACACATAAATGTCTACAGAACCTGTTCTATTAAACGATTATACAAGTAGAGCCCCCCCAACAGAGTGGAGAGGGTGTCAGCAGTAAGTTTGTGTTGACGTCACTGGTTATTTTGCCCTTCCTCTGAATCGTCAGAACAATAACCCACAAAAAACGGATCCTGTCTGTGGAGCATCCGCCTTCACTCTGTCAGCATTTGCACAATAATCCATCAGTATTGCTAATGACAAAAAAACAAAAACAGGAGTGGATGTAAAACAGGGATGACACGTGAATGGAATATTTGCATGTCTTCTGTGTTTTGTACCCACTCCTGCTTTTGGCTAGTAAATTATAAGCCAATTCTGATGGGACCATACAGGCCTTACAGCTGCAACACAGACAGGATCCGTTGTGTGTCAGAAAAAAGGTCAAATAAATCATTATGTCAGCCAGGCTGAAAGGCAAAATAGTGGCCCAGTCATGAAGTGGGGAGGGTGGAAACAGGATGAGAAGTCCACAGAGTGGCCCTATGACATAGTGGTGAGGTGGAAGTAGCATGAGGAGGCCACAGAATGGCACAATGACAGAGTCTGAAGGTGGCGGCAGCATCAGGAGGCCACAGAGTGGCACAATGACCGAGTCTGGAGGTGGCGACAGTAACAGCATCAGGAGGATACCACAGAGTGGCAAGTTGACATAGTGTGGAGATGGCGGCAGCATCCGGAGACCACAGAGTGGCAAGGTGACATAGTGTGGAGATGGCAGTTGCATCAGCAGCATCAGGAGACCACAGAGTGGCAAGGTGACATAATGTGAAGATGGCAGTAGCAGAAGCATGAGGAGACCACAGAGTGGCAAGGTTACATATTGTGGAGATGGCAGCAGCAGCAGAATACCACAGAGTGGCAAGGTGACATAGTGTGGATATGGCAGCAGCATGAGGAGACCACAGAGTGGCAAGGTGACATAGTGTGTAGATGGCAGTAGCAGCAGCAGCATCAGGAGACCACAGAGTGGCAAGGTGACATAGTGTGGAGATGGCAGCAGCATGAGGAGACCAAAGAGTGGCAAGGTGACATAGTTTGGAGGTGGTGGCAGCATCCGGAGACCACAAAGTGGCAAGGTGACATAGTGTGGAGATGGCAGTAGCAGCAGCAACAGCATCAGGAGGATACCACAGAGTGGCAAGGTGACATAGGGTGGAGATGGCAGCAGCATGAGGAGACCACAGAGTGGCAAGGTGACATAATGTGGAGATGGCAGCATCAGGAGACCACAGATTGGCAAGGTGACATAGTTTGGAGATGGCAGCATCAGCTGCATCAGGAGACCACAAAGTGACCCGGTAACAGAGTGGGGGGTGGTGGGTGGCAATACCAGTACCCGCTGACGAAGGTGGGTGAAATAAGGAGCACTTGGCATCAGATGTGTGGCATCAGGCGGGTTGCAGCATCAGAGTAGTAGCTGAGGCAGCTAGCCAGAAAAAAACTGTCTCTTTTATCAAAGTGTTGGTGTGGCACCATGGATGATCTAGTTGGTGGTTAGAAATCCTGGCTGATCCACACCTGATCCATCTTGACAAAGGTCAGTCTCTCCACATTTTGGGTGGACACACGAGTTCTCCTTGGGGTAACTGTGGCCCCCGCCCCACTAAAAACCTGCTCTGATGCCACACTACGGGCCGGCAGGACAGCTTTTCCAGGGCAAACTCTGCTAATTGCAGCCACAAATCCAGTTTTGCTACCCAGTAGTCCAGCGAATCTTCAATGTTGGGTGGCAGGGTGCTGTCCAAGTATACCACCACCTGCTGGTTCAGATCCTGCTCCAGGTCTACCTGCTGCTGCTGGTGAGTAGTTTCTTCACTATGCGGTTGAAGAAAGCTACTCATCAGCAACTGTAGACTCAGGCTGCTGCTGATGGAGCTGGTACTGCTCCTGCCACCCCATCCCTCCCCAGCAGCCATGGCAGTGGAACGTGAGCGCAGAGGGCCCCTCCGATCAGACTTGCGAGAGGATGGGTGTAAAAAAGGCCCCCATTCTGGACCTGTAGCGAGGGTCCAACAAGGTGGAGAGCCAGAAGTCATCCCTCTGCCGAATGGTGACAATTCGGCTGTCACTACGCAAGCAAGTGAGCATGCATTGGGCCATTTGTGCAAGTTACTCGGAGGGACTTCCTGCCTCCATCTCCACTGCCATGGTGTGTCTGGGTCCTCTGTTCTCTTCCTCATCGCCCTGTAGCTCCTCTGACTGCTCCTGCTCCTCCTCTCCTGTCAGCTGAGTAGAAAAACCACCCATTTGGCTACACATTGCCTGTGCTCCAATGTCCTCCTAACCATCCTCCTCTTCCAGTTCAGCCCCCACAGGGCTCATGTGGCCGTGAGATCGAGGCGCCACGTCTCCTGTCTCCTGACCAGCCATAGTTACCAGCATCTGTTCCAGGACATAAAGCTGCAGCTCAAGGAGGGTGTGCTTTGCGGTGTACGAGTGACTGAAGTGCATGCAATGGTTCCTGCCCATTTTTAGGATGTCTTGCAGATGGGTGGAAGACTTCAGGAACCAATTGACAACTAGATTAAACACGTGTGCCATGCAGGGCGCATGGCTCAACCTTCCTTGACGCAGCGCTGACACCATGTTCTTCCCATTGTTGGTCAGCATGGTTCCGATTTTCAGTTGATGCGGAGAAAGCCAGGATTCGATTTCTTGATGCATTACACGGAACAGTTCCTCCCCTGTGTGACTCCGTTCGCCAAGGCAAACCAGGTACAGAACAGCGTGACACCGCCGAGCCCTGCACATGTGGTATGCTGGAGGGGCACTGTCACTTGTCCCTGCAAGGCAGGCTGAGGACACGGTGGAGGATGAGGAGGCAGAGGCGGACATTGTCGCAGGACCAAGGGCATGACAACGTGGAGGCGGAAGCGGCGTGACCTGGTCAAGTTGCTGGTGTGGCTGTGCAGGAACCACATTAACCCAGTGGGCCATAAAGGACATCTATTGTCCCTGTCTGTAGTTACAGCTCCACACGTTGGTGCTACCGTGCACTTTGGCAGACACCAACAGGCTCAAGGACTGGCCCACCTTCTGTTCTACATATTTGTGCAGGGCTGGTACTGCCTTTTTCGCAAAGAAATGACGACTTGGGACTCTCCACCTCGACTCGGCACAAGCCATCAGTTCTCTGAAAGGTGCAGAGTCCACCACTTAGAAAGGGAGGGACTGCAGCACCAGCAACTTGGACAGGAGCACGTTCAGCTTCTGCGCTGTTGGATGTATGCACGCATGCTGCTGTCTCTTGGCAATCGCTTTGGTGATCGATTGCTGACAGAATGACTGATGAGTATTAGGAGGAGGAGGAGCAGGAGCATCTGGACCAGCAGAAAATGGGAATGCCACTGGGCGATGCAGCGGTAGCTGCGGCAGGCTGGACCACCACATTGGAGCCACAGGTCTCCCAGGCCACTGCATGGCAACAGTGCATATGTTGACGCAGGGCCGTGGTGCCAACATTGGCACCCTGGCCACGCTTCACCTTCTGCTCACATATTCTACATGTGGCCACGTTAACCTCCTCTGGCAGCTTCATAAAAAAATGCCACTCCACCAAGTAGGTGATTTCCCCCCCCCCCCAACAGTCCACACTGACTGACTGCTACCGCCGCTGCCTCCGTGAACCCCTGCACCACTACTTCCCTGGCAGATAGGCTGCTGCAAAGCAGGGGGTCTACCCCGGGCATGCAAGGAAAAGTATACATATGTGGCATCACCTGATTTATACTGACCTGGATAATAAAGATCACAGGTTAGTTTTACCAAATAATGAACGCCGTAAAAAAAAAAACCCCGTAAAACTGTGGCAAAATTAAATTTTTCCCCCCCAATTCCACCACCTTTGGAATTTTTTCTCACTACATTTAATACAATATTATGGCACTGGAAAGTACAACCTGTCCCACAAAAAATGTTATGGCTCTGGGAAGGTTGGGAGCGAAAAATGTAAACGCAAAGTCAAACAAACCTCCGGGTTGAAGGGGTTAAGGACAGTTTGTAACACCTATTCTTTATTGCTTATTCCTTTTACAGCTTATATGTTACTTATCTACATAGGCAATAGCATGAATCAATATAAATTTTCTCTGGCTTGTTTTCATATGTTCAATTATTTGTATCTGACTCAGGGATGTGTTCACTTGTAATGGGCGCCTCCCCCCAGGGCCCTCCTATACCACGACCCAGGTGTAGGAATGCCGAGTGGTATAGTGCGGCCTATCTTTTTCTTTATGTGTCACGGTGCTCCTACCTGGATACAGCTGGACCCCAGGCTTTGGCTCTCAAGCAATAAATAGGGGGGATATTGGTAGATGGAAGAAATAACAGGAGTCTAGACCTTGAGATGAAGTTCAATGGCAGCTTTATTGAATAAATGTTTTTTCAAACAGTTTCAGGCTTTGTCTTGGTTCCAGCAGGCTTTAGCGTTAAACTGGCAGGCAAACTCAACTCTGCTATATCTTTCTCTCACTCTGCTGTACTGACAAAATTACTTGGTAACTTGGCTTCTTCTTTATGCTGCACTTCACTTTTTAGTCGGACTTATCTTCAGGCAATGAATAGGTTAGAATCCTGGCAGCTCCAACATGGAGTCTCAACCAGCACAAACCAGAACTGCCCCACCTCCTTCTGGTAGCAAGCAGGACTGGCCCACTTCTGACAAAAGGGGGGAGAATGGAATGGTGAGTTCCGTTCTATCTGACTATAGCTCTGCCATGTTTGCTGCCACCTGCTGGTAAATCAGGCATATTACATTTATAACAGTTGCTAAGGGCTCTTTCACACTTGCGTTCTTTTCTTCCGGAATAGAGTTCCGTCGTCGGGGCTCTATGCCGGAAGAATCCTGATCAGTTTTATCCTAATGCATTCTGAATGGAGAGAAATCCGTTCAGGATGCATCAGGATGTCTTCAGTTCAGGACCGGAACGTTTTTTGGCCGGAGAACATACCGCAGCATGCTGCGCTTTTTGCTCCGGCCAAAAATCCTGAACACTTGCCGCAAGGCCGGATCTGGAATTAATGCCCATTGAAGGGCATTAATCCGGATCCTGCCTTAAGCTAAATGTCGTTTCGGCGCATTGCCGGATCCGACGTTTAGCTTTTTCTGAATGGTTACCATGGCTGCCGGGACGCTAAAGTCCTGGCAGCCATGGTAAAGTGTAGTGGGGAGCGGGGGAGCAGTATACTTACCGTCCGTGCGGCTCCCTGGGCGCTCCAGAGTGACGTCAGGGCGCCTCACGCGCATGGATGACGTGATCGCATGGCACGTCATCCATGCGCATGGGGCGCTCTGACGTCATTCTGGAGCGCCCCGGGAGCCGTACGGACTGTAAGTATACTGCTCCCCCGCTCCCCACTACTACTATGGCAACCAGGACTTTATTAGCGTCCTGGCTGCCATAGTAACACTGAACGCATTTTGAAGACGGATCCGTCTTCTAATGCTTTCAGTTCACTTGCGTTTTTCCGGATCCGGCGTGTAATTCCGGCAAATGGAGTACACGCCGGATCCGGACAACGCAAGTGTGAAAGAGCCCTAACAGATTATTACTGTATAAATACACATTGTGGTGAACTTGGAACAGAATACATAGATTACATTTATGTTAGACCATTAAAGACAGTAGCAGGGTGCAGGAGTGGTAACACAACTCGGGGGTGTTACACATTGTCAGTTACATGTATCATGGATCATATTTGGAGAAAGGGCTGGAATATAAGGTGGGCAAATGGCTTACACCACCTTCAAAACTCTGACTCTAGTACAGGCCTGCATTGCTGGATGCCGACTTGGGTACAAGGACAGGTAAGTATAATAATTAACTATTTTGGGGTTTCCAAAGTTTTAATTTGTGAGGACCACGGATCAGGTCTCCTAAATGCGGCTGTGTTAGTGGCCAGGTATTATGGTGGGCCTCCATAAAATTTAAAGGGGCTACCAATTTTCTTATATCTTTAGGGACTACTGAGGTAATAGAGGGAGTCCTCTCTTCCGGATCCTCATCTCTTCACAAGAGTAGAAAGCATCTACAAAGAGCGACTGTCACTCTGGAGGACCTCCCCTGTCCTGTATTACACAGACAGCATATCGATTTGTATGGACACTGTGTAATGCTACATTTTCCCAGTGGTGGTGCCGCAGTGAAATTTAACACCACTATGTTTCTCTTCTGATTTTGATGAATGCTGGAGGTTTACTTTGATTACTTTGTAATCAACTTATTGTCTAAGGACCCTGCCAGTGACTGAGACTGGGATACTTATGGCCCACCAGAAAAATTCATTCTGGCCATCTTCGTCCTCTCAGCCATCTGATGCATCTATAATAATAAACTAGGTAGTTTGTTAGAAATTCCACCCAGTTATTTTTTTTATACAGTCCTGATCAAAAGTTTAAGACACTTGAAAAATGACCAAAAAATCATATTTAGCATGGCTGGATTTTAACAAGGTTCCAAGTAGAGCTTCAACATGCAACAAGAAGAAATGGGAGTGAGACAAAACATTTTTTGAGCTTTCAATTTAATGAAAACAATGAATAAACTTAAACAGGCTGTTTTTCAGCTGATCAAAAGTTTAGGACCACACCTCCAAAAAAAAAAATAAACCCTCCAAAACAGAAATCCAACTTCCAAACATGAACTCAGTAATGAGTAGCTCCGCCGTTATTGTTGATCGCTTCAAAAATTTGTTTCGGCATGCTTGATGCAAGCGTTTCCATGAGGTGAGTGGGAAAATTTCTACAAGTGGTGAAGACGGCCGCACGAAGGCCATCTACTGTCTGGAACTGTTGTCCATTTTTGTAAGCTTCCCTTGCTATACATCCCCAAAGGTTCTCAATTGAATTTAGATCAGGGGAACACACAGGATGGGCCAAAAGAGTGATGTTATTCTCCTGGAAGAAGTCCCTGGTCCTGCGGGCATTATGTACTGTAGCGTTGTCTTGTTGAAAAACCCAGTCGTTAGCACACAGACGAGGGCCCTCAGTCATGAGGAATGCTCTCTGCAACATCTGGACATAGCCAGCGGCCGTTTGACTCCCCTGCACTTCCTGAAGCTCCATTGTTCCACTGAAGGAAAAAGCACCCCAGACCATTATGGCGCCACCTCCACTGTGGCGCGTAGAAAACATCTCAGATGGGATCTGCTTGTCATGCCAGTATCGTTGGAAACCATCAGGACCTTCAAGGTAAATTTTTTTCTCATCAGAGAATAAAACTTTCTTCCACCTTTGAATGTCCCATGTTTGGTGCTCTCTTGCAAAGTCCAAACTGTGGCGTTCAAGGAGACGAGGTCTTTGAAGACGTTTTTGTTTTTGAAGCCCTTCAGTCTCAGATGCCGTCTGATGGTTATGGGGCTGCAGACAGCACCAGTGGGGGCCTTAATTTGGATCGAGGATCGTCCAGTGTCTTGACGGACAGCCAATTGGATCCTCCGGCTCAGTGCTGGTAAAATTTTTGTTGGGTCTTCCACTTGACTTTATTGTTCCAAAACCCTCAGGATCATTTAAGAAATTCCAAATGACTGTCTTACTGCGTCCCACCTCAGCAGCGATGGCGCGATGTGAGAGACCCTGCTAAGGCTACTTTCACACCTGCGTTCGATCGGATCCGTTCTGAACGGATCCACTCATATTAATGCAGACGGTGGCTCCGTTCAGAACGGATCCGTCTGCATTAGAACTTAGAAAATTTTTCGAAGTCTGAAAGTAGCCTGAGCGGATCCGTTCCGACTTTACATTGAAAGTCAATGGGGGGCGGATCCGCTTGAAGATTGAGCCATATGGTGTCATCTTCAAGCGGATCCGTCCCCATTGACTTACATTGTAAGTCGGAACGGATCCGCTCGCCTCCGCACGGCCAGGCGGACACCCGAACGCTGCTTGCAGCGTTCAGGTGTCCGCTCACTGAGCGGAGCGGAGGCTGAGCGCTGGCAGGCGGATGCATTCTCAGTGGATCCGCCTCCACTGAGAATGCATTAGGGCCAGACGGCTGCGTTCAGGGCCGCTCGTGAGCCCCTTCAAACGGAGCTCACGAGCGGACACCTGAACGCAGGTGTGAAAGGAGCCTTATGCAGTTCAACAACCCGACCACGTTTAAAAAGGGAGAGTTTTTTTGCCTTTGCCATCACAACGTGTGACTACCTAACAGAAAATGACAATGAATCCAAATCTTTGCACAGATTTGGCCTTTTAAAGGCATGTGGTCCTAAAATTTGGATCAGCTGAAAAACAGCCTGTTTCAGTTTAATCGTTATTTTCAATTAATTGAATGCTCAAAAAATGTTTTGTCTCACTCCCATTTCTTCTTGTTGCATGTTGAAGCTCTACTTGGAACCTTGTTAAGATCCAACAATGTAAAATATGAATTTTTGCCATTATTCAAGTGGTCTTAACCTTTTGATCAGGACTGTATGAACATAGGTTGGTTGAGGTGTTATATGCTACCTACCTATCATGTGCCATGTGCCACTTGTGCATGGGGGACTAAGACCCCTTTCACACGGGCGAGTATTCCGCGCGGATGCGATGCGTGAGTTGAACACATTGCACCCGCACTGAATACCGACCCATTTATTTCTATGGGGCTGTTCACATGAGCGGTGATTTTCACGCATCACTTGTGCGTTGCGTGAAAATCGCAGCATGCTCTATTTTGTGCGTTTTTCACGTAACGCAGGCCCCATAGAAATGAATGAGGTTGCGTGAAAATCGCAAGCATCCGCAAGCAAGTGCGGATGCGGTGCGATTTTCACGCACGGTTGCTAGGAGACGATCGGGATGGAGACCCGATCATTATTATTTTGCCTTATAATATGGTTATAAGGGAAAATAATAGCATTCTGAATACAGAATGCATAGTAAAATAGCGCTGGAGGGGGTTAAAACTAAATAAAAAATAATTTAACTCCTTAATCCACTTGATCGCGCAGCCGGCATCTCTTCTGTCTTCTTTCTTTGCTGTGTGCAGGAACAGGACCTGTGGTGACGTCACTCCGATCATCACATGATCCATCGCATGATCCATCACCATGGTAAAAGATCATGTGATGGATCATGTGATGACCGGAGTGACGTCACCACAGGTCCTGTTCCTGCACACAGCAAAGAAAGAAGACAGAAGAGATGCCGATCAAGTGGATTAAGGTGAGTTAAAAAATTTTATTTTATTTTTTTAACCCCTCCAGCGCTATTTTACTATGCATTCTGTATTCATAATGCTATTATTTTCCCGTATAACCATGTTATAAGGGAAAATAATACAATCTACAGAACACCGATCCCAAGCCCGAACTTCTGTGAAGAAGTTTGGGTACCAAACATGCCGATCTTTCTCACGCGAGTGCAAAACGCATTACAATGTTTTGCACTCGCGCGGAAAAATCATGCATGTTCCCGCAACGCACCCGCGCCTTTTCCCGCAACGCCCGTCTGAAAGAGGTCTAAGGGCCCACTTTTCTCTTGGGCCCACTGGTGGATTCACCTGTTCTCTTATCCGAGCCTGGACCCTACGAACAAGTAGGGATTTACTGAAGTGGAGAACTCCTTTAATCCAACCCTGTTTGGATGCAGTCCTGTCCTACAATATGCCTGGTGATGTTGCTCTCGTACTGTATATTCGTAAAAAAAAAATTACTATCTATCTGGAGACTTCTGATGTCACTGGAGTAAAAATAACCTTTTTTTTAATTGCAAGACCTGATGGAATTTCTGTCACACAAGTGTTATACGACTTATGTTTTACTACAGGAAAGTAACATTTTCCCTATGAAATATCCACAAGCACATTTTCCGTAAAAGCAGCCGGTATGCTGGCATATAGATTATACTGTACCTCTCTGAGATTTAAGGTTTAATCTGTTTATGTGCTAACATGTACTTGGCAGACACCTCTGTTGTGAAGGCTGGAATAAGAAAAACATACCCAGGAGGACACAACGATCCCACGTCCCACCATCTGCTCCTCTCCCAACTTCACCATCACTTTACGAGATCTTGACTTATGACGGGAATGAATTACGTTTGTCGTATTATGAATTCATTACTAAAACCGCTCGGGCAGAAATATTTATGACACGTCGGCGCTGTGTTTGACAAATACAAAAGTCCGTGGGATCATAATTACGTTTCTTTGCCACATAGGTGAAATTTTACACCAAATTTCGACACACTATACACAGGGCATAATACACAGCTGGACCTGCTTTCTAATTTCTTGCTGAGGGTCAAGAGAAGTGTAGTTGAGGTAAAGGGGGGAGGGGGGGGGTCCTATTATGTACTAGAAAGATATATTTCCAACAGCTGTCCCCTTTTATTATATATAATCCAAGAATACGGACAGAAAATGAACCAATATTAAACACTAGGCTTATTTATGAAGACTGATTGCAGTGACATTTTTGAGGATTTTTTTTTTTTTTGTAAAATGTCTCCAGATTTGTTTATTGACATAAAATAGTTCTGGATGAAAACTGTACAGGCCAAGCGTTTTAGGGCTTGTTCTCTTCTAAAAGGTGGTCACTCACTTACCTAAACAGAGAATATTCACCTAAAAAATATCCTAATCCTTACTTTCTTTATCTTCTCATTTTCTTCCATCCTACTTGGTCTCATCACAGTTAAAACTGAGAAATATATAATATAAATATATCTGCTGTGTGTCCCCGAGGAGATCAGTTTTACATGCCCCCTCCTCCTGCTCCTCACTGTCCTGTGTCTGGCTGTAAGACAGCTAGCTGCAGCAGAAGCCTCCCCCTTGCTCTTTCTGCTTAGGACAAATAGGTTGTTAATCTCTGCCTCTTGGATAAGCCCCACCGTGCCAGAAGATGCTCCAAATGTATTCAGAGGCTTATGGCTCTTAATATATTGGCCACATCTTTCTCTAGCACACTTTTTTTTAGACTGGCATATGAAACGGTGTGAAATAACACAGAGGTTCTGCCGTTGTTTTTGGAGTTTTTTCTATGGCATTCACTGTGTGCAGGGGCGTAGCTAAAGGGTTGTGCAGAGGTAGCAGTCTCTACCGGGCCCAGGAGCCTGAGGGGGCCAAAAAGACCATTGGGCCACATAATAAGACACTGGTATTATAGAAAGTGTATGCTGGTCAAGTTACACCTCTGGCTAGAGGGAAGGGGTTAGGTAAAGAATTTGGCATTGGGGTGGTGGGTGCCGTTAAGCAGCATTAAGGCTGAAGGGAAGGGGGTCCCAAGCTGAACTCTTGCACCAGGGCCCATGAGCCTTTATCTACGCCCCTGACTGTTTGGTATAAATGATATTATAACTTTGCAGCAGGTCAGTATGATTACGAAGATTCCAAATTTGACCGTCTTGACCCTTTTTCAATAAAATGGTATTGGAGCTGTTTTGTGGCAAAGTTGGGGGTGGACGGCATGTTCCCCATGTTCTGATGATATACTTATGTACGCACGTATTGCAAAGAAACCCACAGTAACATACTCTCCGTCTCTCTGTATGTCTCTAATTTGCCTAAAAAGGAATAACAAAAACTTAGTTAGATTCCAAACTTTTGGGGAAATTCGATATGAATTCCAAACCTTTAGAATCAATTTTCTCATTTTTAATTTCCATTTTATAAAATCTTATTCAGTTTTTCTTAGTCTTTAATGAAATACCTGTTATAGAATATGTTGCACATATTTCTAAATTTATAGGCGATGGCCTCTTTCACACGTCTCCACGGACAGCACACATACGCATTGATTTTAAAGTGCTTATTCACACATCAGTAACTTTCCACTGACTATGGAAACAGACATGTGAAAGAAGCCTAAGGCCCCTTTCACACGAGCGAGTTTTCTGCGTGAGTGCAATGAGTGACGTGAACGCATAGCCCCCGCACTGAATCCTGATCTATTTATTTCAATGGGTCTGTGTACATGAGCGTTTTTTTCACTCATCAGTTCTGCGTTGCGTGAAAAACGCAGCATGTTCTCTATTCTGCGTTTTTCACGCAACCCTGGACCCATAGAAGTGAATGGGGCTTCAGTGAAAAATGCATTGCATCCGGAAGCAAGAGCGGGTGCGATGCGTTTTTCACTAATGGTTGCTAAGAGATGTTGTCTGTAAACCTTCAGCTTTTTATCACGCACGTGAAAAACGCATCAAAACGCATTGCACCTGCGTGGAAAAAACTGAACAACTGAACGCAATCGCAGACAGAACGTACTGGGCTTGCTTGCAAAATGGTGCGCGTTTCATTGAATGCACCATGAACGCATCTGGAGCCAATCCATCACGCTCGTGTGAAAGAGGCCTAAGGAGGGATTTACCACCCTAGGTGTATCTGAGTTGAATTTTTAGATTGGAGGTGCTATGTTGTTAGATGGGTGTTGATATGCGCACCTGCGCCAAATCTGTGAAAGTGGAACATGGCAGTAATGCAAGTGGCGCAAGTGTAATGTAGTTGTGCCTATTTCATTGAAAGTACACCTGGGCAGTGTTGGCCAATTCACAGTGTTCTCCCGCGAACACATGCGGGCTGCCATCCTAACTCACAAGTCCGGCGAGGCACAGGTAAGCCCTTACCTGTGCCTGTGCCGCGAGCCGGTCTGAAACAAATGCGGTCAGCAGGAGCAGGCAGTTCCGAGAACAGCCACCGGGGGCCTTCATTGGGCTGTTCTCGGGACTGCCTGCTCCCGCTGACCGCATTTGTTTCAGACCGGCTCGCAGCACAGGTAAGGGCTTACCTGTGCCTCGCCGAACTTGTGAGTTAAGATGGCAGCCCGCATGTGTTTGCGGGCGAACACTGCGAACTAGCCATCACTGCACCTGGGTGATACCTGGCGTGGCGTTGCGACTCTTTTGCAACTTTTATTAAAGTCACAAATGATAAAAGAGTCAAAAAAGTGAAAAAAAAAAGTCTTACTCTACTTCTGAAAGTGGCGCAGAATGGCACAGATGGGAAAATGTTGCAAAGTTTTGCTCAAATGCAGACCTGTGACACAATTTGTGACATTTTCACTCCAGAAAACTTGTATAGCACTTGTGATAAATGTCTTTCTAAGGGCTCATGCACACGACCGTATGTATTTTGTGGTCTGCAAAAAAAGGATCTGCAAAAAATACGGATGACGTCCGTGTGCATTCCGTATTTTGCGGAACGAAACAGCTGGCCTCTATTAGAACAGTCCTATCCTTGTCCGTAATGCGGACAATAATAGGGCATCTTCTATATTTTTGTGGAACGGACATACGGAAACGGAATGCACACGAAGTAACCTCCTTTTGCTAACCCATTAAAATGAATGGCTTTGCATGCGGTCCGCAAAAAAAATGGAACGGACACGGAAAGATAATACGTTCGTGTGCATGAGCCCTAAGGCCCTCATTTATCAAGACCACTGTGTGCTATGTCTGTCTCAATAGGTCCTGTGCTACCAGAGGAGGCATTTACAGTAATTTATGACTAGACGCATCATATATTAAATGTCTCCTCTGGCAGTCTGTGCGCCAGACGGAAATCTACTCCAGGTTGTGGCATAAATTATGATAAATGTTCCGAGGCCAATGGCCCGCCACTGGTGAGGGTGGGGTAAAACACCAGTTGTGACTAGATTTTATCAATTAAAAGGACTTAAAACCAGTTTTGCGACTTTTTAACACATAAACCATGACATAGGGAGATGACAAATCTCCCCCTAATTTTCTACATAGAATCAGGCCAGAGATATTACTGGCCCAGATGCCCCTCTACGTTTTGTCTCCCCCCCATGTCACATATCTACCACTAAGTCTACTTTCACACTCGCATTTTGGCTTTCCGTTTGTGAGATCTGATCAGTTTGCATTCTAATGCATTCAGAATGGAAAAGGAACCGCTCAGAATGCATCCGTTTGCCTCCGTTCCGCCTCCATTCTGCTTTGGAGACGGACACCAAAACGCTGCTTGCAGCACGCCATCATTGGTTGCTATGACGTTGTGCGCTTCGTGCCGCCGCTGCAGTACAGTAATACACTTGTATGATCTAGAGCAACCAATGACGCTGTGCGCTCCTGCTCTCAGCAGGATGCCAGGCCGGGATACCATGGACCGCTCACGTCCGTGTTCCACGGTCGTGTGCATTCGGCCTAAGGGAAAGATCTGCACCTGTTTTGGTTCAAAATCACTGATAGAAATCACTGACCAAACACTGATGTGTGAATGAGGCCTAAGAGTACAAACATAAGTGAAACACAGATTTTCTGTTTAGTGTTTGTTTTTTGTTTTTTTGCGGACCGTATGCGGAACCATTCATTTCAATCGGTCCACAAAAAAAACCCCGGAAGTTTCTCCGTGTGCATTCCGTTTCCATATGTCTGTATTTCCATTCCGCAAAAAAATACAGACAAGGATAGGACTGTTCTATTAGGGGCCAGCTGTTCCGCAAAATACGGAATGCACACGGACGTCATCCGTATTTTTTGCGGATCCATTCTTTGCGGACCAAAATACATACGGTCGTGTACATGAGGCCTTAGATCCAAACTTGGATTTCTCATAGCCAACTTTTCCCCAACCTCAACAACGTAAAATATGCTCCGAACTTGTTACTTTTCCAGTGAGGTTTTCGGATCACAATGCATTAAACATTATTTTGCCTTGTCCCTGCCATTAAGCCTTGAACTGAAAAAAAGAATCCCGTTTCCACTAGTTTCAAGGGTGTTTTCATTTGTCATAACATTTTTCATTAGATTTTGAATTTAATTTGTGAAAAAAATATAAAAATGATGATATAAAGTTATAAGCTAAATAAAAGTCATTCCAAACCCATCATTATTGGGGTTCATACATGCCACAGTACTTGAAGGTACTAAAGAGGCCAACAGACAGGTGGTGGACTCAGTAGGTTGGGCAGGGGTGTAGCTATAGGGGGTGCAGCGGTATCAGTCGTTTTTGGGCCCAGGAACCTAAGAGGACCAAAGACCCTTCTGCCACAGACACCAGTATTTTAGAAAGGTAAAGGATCCTGTTGCAGATTTTGCACTGGAGCCCAGGAGCTTCATTAGGCCATACCAGGGAATCTATCTAAAGAATTAGATGCACTTCACCCCTCACTAAGGCATGACGAGAATGCCTATATTTATTAACAAGGCTAGGAATTTAAAAGGTCTGTGCAAATTGTGAAACAATAAAGAGTATCTTTGTCTCAACAGCGCCACTCTAATTCATTGGCCAGGTCTGGTATTGCAGGTCATATCCATTCAAGTGAGTGAGGCTGCATGTAGATCCCAGAATTCTGAATTATGTGCAGAACCTGTAAACCAGATGCCCTGGGAAATATGCAAATGGCATCAGGGAACACACCAAGGGAACGATAAATCCTTACTCCCTCGTTATAAATTGGGTGTTATGGGAGACACAACATTTTTTTTCTCTCTCAAGAAATGAAAAGACTGAAGCTGATTTCCCCACTGATAAGGTTCAAAGCTTTGCTTCTCAGACGTCTCTGCCAAACACAAGAGGAAACGCTGCTCTTGAAGTAGAATGCCTTTGTATGTGCATACATCCAACACAAATATGAAGAAAAAGAGGGAAAAATGAAAGAAATATGGCATCGGCACAACTATTCACATCCATGCCAGGAGCACACAACCTTCTCCTTTCCATGTTATATATATGTTTTTATTGCTGGAAAGAATTTTGCCACCATCATGCACTGGGATGTGAAATCTGACAATTCTAGTTCAGCAATATCGTCTTGGTAGCTTAAAGGGTTTCCCGGTAATAATTGTATTTTATGTAATGCCTCTTGAAAAATATGATTGTTGAGAAAAATGAAGTTCTAATATATGGAAATTAGCCTCTAGGACAGGGATCAGCAACCTTCGGCACTCCAGCTGTTGTGAAACTAAGATTCCCAGCATGCTCCATTCATTTCTATGAGAGTTCTTAGAAGAGCAGAACAAGTATGCATGCTGGAAGTTGTAGTTTCACAACAGCTGGAGTGCTGGAGGTTGCCTGCCCCTGCTCTAGGAGCAACGGGGGATTTGCCATTACACCTAGGGGCTCTGCTCTCTCTGCAACTGTTGCGCCCTCTGCACTTTGATTGACAGGGCCAGGCCCTGACTTCCCCTAAAGTCAATCAAAGTGGAGAAGGCTCAGCAGTTACAGAGAGAGCAGAGCATCTAGGTGTAATGACAACGCCCCCGTTGCTCCTAGAGGCTCATTTGCATATGATAAAACATCATGTTTCTCAGCAATGCGGGCACATATGAACATGGGACCAACACAGATGCTTTCAGCTGCCAAGCGCACATGTAACAGCTCAGCCAGGGTCATAGGTACAAATCTGCACTTTTACACAGACCGGAACCCCCCCCCCAAAAAAATACTCACTTCTATTCTCCTCCTACGGGCACTGTTCGTGCAGCACTGCGTCTAGGCATGCACAGTGTCAGGTCATAGTGCAGCGCAGGGACCCGAAGAACAAGAACAGGGAACGGTGAGTAATACCAGTGCTACAACTAGGGTCCCTATACTCACCGCTACCTGGGCCCTGAAAATAAATCCATCTGTCCTCCTCCTGGACCCCTTCCTGAGTTTGGGTCCTGTAGCAGCTGTTTACCCTGCTTCCATGGTATCTACGCCCCTGCTTATATTTTGTAAATTAAAGGGGTTTTCCTATATTCCAACAATGCGTGTAGACTGTTGAAAAGCAGAATGATTAACCACCTGCAGGACCCAGCCAGTTTTCGTGTTTTTTAGTTTTCACTTTTTTCCTCCCCGTCTTGCAAAAACTTTTTTTACATTTCCATTCACATAAGTAATCATTTCCCATATCTTGTTTTGAAAAACGAGAAGAATAATCTTTGGGGTGAAACTAGAAAATAAAAACATTTCTGCCATTGTTTTGTTAATGTTGGATTTTATTATTGTGGAATTTCCTCTGGGCAAGGGTCCATTCACACGTCCGTAAGTGTTCTGCGGATCCGTAAATTGCAGATCCGCAAAACACCGCAATTGCGGACAAGAATAGGACATGTTCTATTTTTTTGCGGAAACGGAAGCACGGATGCGGAAGTGCGGATCCACAAATGCGGATGCGGACAGCACATTCCGGCCCCATTGAAAATGAATCGGTCTGCACCCGTTCCGCAAAATGGACCCTAAGGCTACATGCACACGACCGTACCGTTTTTTTGCGGTCTGCAAACCGCGGATCCGCAAAAATTGGAAGCCGTCCGTGTGGCCCATTGTAGACATGCCTATTCTTGTCCGCAAAACGGAGAAGAATAGGACATGCTATATTTTTTTGGTGGGGCCTCGGAACGGAGCAACGGATGTGGACAGCACACGGAGTGCTGTCCGCATCTTTTGCGGCCCCATTGAAGTGAATGGGTCCGCATCCGAGCCTCAAAAACTGCGGCTCGGATGCGGACCATAACTATGGTCGTGTGCATGAGGCCTTATTCTGTGCGTCAGCACGATTGCTGTGATACCAAATTTATATAGTTTTTGTATGTTTAAAGAGTAACAACTTTTATAATAATTTTTAATATGTTGCCCCCAATCCCCTAAATAAAAAGTTTCTAATATACTTTATTTATTAATTTTGTATTTTTACTGTACTTTTACATACCTAAAGCGCACCATTCAGTGTGCCCTTAAAACTCTGTTGTACGAAGTACGGAGTACTCATTTTATAAATGGGGCCGCAGCAGTGCTCCTGCCTGTGCTCCCCGGACAATTACTATCTCTTGGCATAGTACATTAGTACCCTGTACCCATGTGCTATGCCAGGATTAGCTGAGAGGATCGGGCTCCTGCCTGTGCCTGTGCTTGACAGTTCTCTTAGCTTAGCGGAGCAGGCATAGGCAGGAGCCCACTAATAAAAACTAAATAAAGTATATTAGAAACATTTTATATAGGGAATTAGGGGCAACATATTAAAAATGATTATAAAAGTTTAGTTGCTCTTTAACTACTTTTGACAAAAATAGAAAACTATGAGGGGGAGTCAAAAACTATTTGCACTCTCGCTGTAGAATTTATTCATTACATCTCCCAAGAAAAAGAACAGCCAGCGCCATCCCAACCTTGGGATTTGACAAGGGAATATTGCCAAGCCAAATGTCCATCCGTAGACAGCTGTTTCGGGGGGCTTGCCCCTCATCAGTATAGAGTAAGATTCTGGCCGGCTTAGTGATATGCTTTGGAAGCAGCTTAGGCATATGGAGTCAATTAGTGGTGCTGGCGAGATGGTTCTCTTTCCTGGGATATACCTCTTTGTATATTTGTTACCCATGGAGCATTGCCAATAATTCTCCATACCATGGAGTACTTTCAGTAAGTCTCCTCAGAGGACTGGTCTATTTAAGGACATTCAGCATTCTGCCTAAGCTTCTTCCAAGGCATCGCACTGAGCCGGCCAGGATCCTACTCCGTACTGATCAAATGCCAATGCTGGATGTAGTAATTAAGATTATTTTTTATTGGTTTATAAGTAAAATTGGGAAAGAGATTTTTTTAATACTTTTGTATATTTAATATTTTTATTAAAAATGTTTTAGTTTTTCTTTTACTATTATTTTTAGCCCCCCCTGGGGGATCATTCCATCACATACCATGTATGCAGCAGATTCAGTATGCACAGTGTGACACAGTGAGAGGTTTTGTCTGGGAAAACAGGTATTTTCCTCCCAGCATGTGCTGCTAAGATGATTTACAGCCAGGTGAGGTCAAATACTGGACCGGATTTTAGTGCCATTCTGAGTTTTGGCAGCACCTGGCTGTCCTTAAATAAGCAGCTGGGCTCAGAAGCCAGGTTTCTGTGTTGGGATCTGGGAGCCTTGTGTCTGGATGAAGGCTTGCTACCTGTTTGCCGTGAAATCAGGTTGGTGCTGCTATCAGCAAGGACTCTTTGAGGCAGAATTGCTGCATGGTGTGAATTACCACCAACACTGCAAAGTGACTTTTTGTTTGAATATGACTGCTTGTTTTGTCACTTGCCTAAAGTGTGAATAAAACACTGAACTGTTTGATCCAAAGAACTTGTTGTTGCCTCTGTACTGCGTCCGCTAATCCTGTTTACCAGATCGAGTCCCCACAATTTGTGGAGGATGCGGGCAAGAGCAGTGGGGCTGGCGTGAACGCCGATATTTTTGGTTTCTGTATTTTTCAGGCAAGGTTGTATGTCGTACATTAAGCCAGCTGTATTATAACCAGTGCCCCACAACAAAATGGAGGCTGTTGTGAAGACCCTCATGGAGGCTAATCTGCAGCAGCGAGAGACAAACCTGCAGCAATGCGAGGCTAATAAGCAGCAGCAGGAGAATAAACAGTTGCTGCTACAACACATGATGGCTTTGCAGACAGCAGGAGCAACCCCGAGCATCCACGATGCCCGAAAAGCAGTCCATGCCACGATTCCTAAGATGACCCCCGCAGACGACATTGAAACCTAATGTATCTAAATACTATGATACTGCGCTTTAGGACATATTACGATTAATGTTAGTGTACAGGTATCACAGATTGGCTCTATCTAGCACATGGAGGTATATCAGTGTACAGGTATTTAGCTGGCTTACCCAGTGTGCCTGCAATGAAGGCTCCTATTCGTGCATCGACGCTTCTGCTCGTACTCCCGTACTTGATGTGGAGGTTTTTCCTTTTCTGCAGTTGGTACTTCTTAATGCTGGAATTCAGGCTCAGTCCAGGTCTGATGTGGTTTGGCGTGCTGCCTCGCGCCCTGGCCGGTGGCGCGCTGCTGCCGCAGGTGGAGGTGTATACAAAGGAGTAGTTGGCGCTAACTCGGAGCTATGAGTGACGTCACTTACAGCGGTCATCAATGACCACCGATACCAGGTGTATCTTCTCCAACGCGTTTCGAACAGACGCTGTTCTTCCTCAGGGAACAGACCTACCTGGCGATGTACGAGAAACTGGTCATCAGGGAAAAGCTACCCCATGACTAGTGGGCTGAGGGCGTCGTTCCATTCCTGGTGTCCAATTCCCAGCGGGTGTATTTCGACTTGCCGGAGGATCAAGCGGCCAACTACCAAAAAGTAAAGGGTGAGATTTTGGCAAGACTGGGGGTGAATGTGTTGGTCCGGGCCCAGCGGGTACATCAGTGGGGGTTTAAGCCGGCTGAGCCTGCAAGGACCCAGTATTATTACTTACTCCAGCCTCTTGCAAAAGTGGCTACACCCTGATGTGCTGAGTCCCCCAGCTATGCTGGATAGACTATTAGCCGATATATTCTGGAGGGCTTTGCCATACCCTCTCCAGCACTGGATCGTGTCTCCTGGCAATGCCCTTGAGATGGTGGACCTGGTGGAACGCTATGAAGCTACCAGGAATCTAAAGGAGGGTTCTGTCGGGAGGGGGGTTGGCAAACCCCTTAAATCTCCACCCCAGGCCCGGAGATTTGAGCTGATAAAACCCGCCCGGGATGTAACCACGGTGGACCTGGCTCCGATAGTTCTACTGGCGGTGTCAGGAGCCTGGCCATGTAAGGGCTGACTGTCCCCATAGTGTTGAGCCCATGGACACTAACTATGGCTACTGTCAGTCGCTATATGCCAGGAGACTTGTGCCGGGTGGAAATGGGAGACACTCTGGCGGAGGCTCTGCTGGACTCAGGGTGTCTGGTGACCCTAGTAAGGGGTACCCTGGTGCGGTCCACTGAGTATACTGGCCGGAAAGTCGGGGTGATGTGCATCCATGGAGACTTAAAAGACTACCCCACCGTGCTGGTGTCTCTAACCACGGTGGCCCATAGATGGACCCACGAGGTGGCTGTCGCCACAAATCTACATTATGAATTCATAATAGGGAGAGACTTCCTGGGCTTCCCGGCACTGTGGCCTGCTATGAGAGTGACTGATACCCATGAGATAGGGGTAACCCTAGCAGAGTGGTCTGGCTCAGGGGGGAGACCAAAACCCTGGGAACCTTAGACCGAAGGGCCAACGGTAAAGGTAACCGCCACTTCGGTGGAAGAGGGGCAGACAACCCCGCTAAGTGTGATAGTGGGAGACATGGAGGACTTTGACGCCGGGTCCTGAATTGGCAGACCTCAATGTCTCCGTGGATAATTTTGGTACCGCCCAACATCGGGACCCAACCTTATCCCGCGCCTGGGAAAATGTGTTAGTAGTAGATGTTGAACCACAACAACCTGGGGCAGAGTCAGTGTTTCACAGTTTCGTGGTTCATCAAGATATGTTGTATCGGGTAAACCAACTACGGGGTGAGCCTATTGAGGAGTTGGTGGTCCCCAAGGTTTATCGCAAGCTTGTGTTAGATCTAGCCCACCAACAAGTTCTCGAGGGTCACCTGGGGCTGCAGACAACTTAGGATCGTATTCTACAGCGGTTTTACTGGCCCAGCAAATTTAAAGAAGTGGAAAAGTTTTGTAAGTCTTGCCGACCTGCCAGATAACTAGCCCCCAGCCACATTTCCGTAGTCCCCTAGTACCTCTCCTGATTATTGAAGTATCATTTGACCGAATAGCTATGGACCTCATAGGCCCAGTACTAAAGTCTGCCAGAGGGCATCAACACGTCTTAATCATTCTAGACTACGCCACTCGGTACCCGGAGGTGGTGCCACTGCGACATACCTCGGCCAAACTCATAGCTAAGGAGTTAATTGAGATGTTTTCCCTAGTAGGACTACCTAAAGAAGTTCTGACCGACCAAGGGACCCCTTTTATGTCCAAGGTGATGAGGGAACTCTGTAAGTTGCTGCACATAAAACAACTACGGACATCCGTTTACCATCCACAAATGGACGGTCTGGTAGAACGGTTTAACCAAACATTAAAAAATATGTTGAAAAAGGTAGTGTCTAAAGATGGTAATGACTGGGACCTCCTTCTGCCCTATCTCATGTTTGCAGTGCGAGAGGTACCCCAGGCCTCTACTGGGTTCTCGCCCTTTGAACTGCTATATGGCAGACACTCTCGCGGTCTCTTGGACATGGCTAAAGAGGCGTGGGAACAACAACCCACTCCACATAAAAGTGTCATTGAGTACGTTACCCAGATGCAAGATCGAATAGACACCGTATTGCCTTTCGTTAGGGAGCATATGGAGGCAGCTGAGCGAGCCCAGAGTCAGGTCTATAATTGGCAGGCTCGGGTCCGGATCTTTAACCCGGGTGATCGGGTTTTGGTTCTGGTGCCGACCGTGGACAGTAAGTTCCTGGCTAGGTGGCAGGGGCCCTATGAGGTACTCGAGACAATTGGAGATGTAAACTACAAGGTAAACCAGTCAGAGCAGCGAAAGCCGGAGCAGGTTTACCATGTGAATTTACTCAAACCGTGGAAAGATAGGGAAACCTGTATAGAAGACAGCCCGCAGCCGAGTTTTCTAGGAGAAGAGGTACCAGCCCCTCTGATGCAAGAGAGGCAGCTGCCACAGTAAAAATTGCTGACAGCCTCCCCGCTAAACAGACTCAGGAGGCCAGGGAGTTTGTTAGTCGGAACACGGATGTGTTCTTGGAACTCCCTGGATGCACTTCCATAATCCAGCATAACATTGTCACTGAGCCTCAGGCAAATTTCCGATTAAAACCATACCGGGTGCCCGATGCTCGGCGACAAGCCATATTGGAGGAGGTGCAGCTAATGTTGCAGCTAGACGTTATTGAGGAGTCAAAAAGTGAGTGGGCCAGTCCTATAGTATTGATACCCAAGCCGGACAGGACGTTGCGGTTTTGTAACGAATTTCGAAAACTTAACGAGGTTCCCAAATTCGATGCGCATTCCATGCCCCGAGTGGATGAGCTCATCGGGAGGTTAGGACAAGACCGGTATTTTTCTGTTTTGAACCTCACGAAAGGGTACTGGCAGGTGTCCTTAACGGAGGCTGCCAAAGAGAAAACTACCTTCATCACGCCTGAGGGGCTGTATCAATATAAGGTCTTACCCTATGGTCTGCATGGCGCCCCCGCCACTTTTCAGCGACTAATTGGACGATATTGTCATCCACAGTACCGACTGGGAAAGTCACCTACCCAAAGTGCAGGCTGCAGTGGACTCCCTTCGGAAAGCTGGCCTAACCGCTAACCCCAAAAAATGTGCGATAGGGTTAGAAGAAACAAAGTACCTGGGGTATGTCATTGGACGCGGAGTCATTAAACCCCAAGTGAACAAAATAGAGGCGATACGGAATTGGCCCCGACCTGTCACCACTAGGCAAATAAAGTCATTCCTGGAAATGGTGGGCTATTACATGAGGTTTGTTTCCTACTTTACTACTCTAGCCGCGCCCTTGACAGGACTCTTGAAGGGACACAAGTCACTGATGGTTTGCTGGGATGATGGGGCGGAATAGGCTTTCTCTGCTTTAAAGTCTGCTTTAAAGGGAGTTTATAGTACAGACCGATGCCTCCTGACTGCTGTACTGTCTCAGGAAGTCAACGGGGAGGAGCATCTTGTTGTCCTCCCCAGCTGTAAGCTCACCCCAGCCGAGACCCGTTATAGTATAGTGGAGATAGAGTGCCTGATCAAGTGGGCACTAGAATCTCTCCGCTATTATTTACTGGGGAAAAAATTCTGCATGGTGACTGACCACTCCCCTCTCAAGTGGATGAGCCAGGCCAAGGACAGAAATGCCCAGGTCGCCCGATGGTTTCTCTCCCTGCAAAACTTTAAGTTTTCGGTGGAACACAGGGCAGGCCGGTTACAGGGAAACGCGGATGCCCTGTCCCGGGTACACTGTCTGGTGTGTGTTCGCCCCCTCGCGGTTAAACAATGGGGGGGGGGGGTGTGACACAGTGAGAGGTTTTGTCTGGGGAAACAGTTATTTTCCTTCCAGCATGTGCTGCTGGGCTGATTTAGCCAGGTGAGGTCAAATACTAGACCGGATTTTAGTGCCGGTCTAAGTTTTGGCAGCACCTAGTTGTCCTTAAATAGGCAGCTGGGCTCAGAAGCCAGGTTTCTGTGTTGGGATCTGGGAGCCTTGTGTCTGGATGAAGGCTTGCTACCTGTTTGGCATTAAAACAGGTTGGTGCTGCTATCAGCAAGGGCTCTTTGAGGCAGAATTGCCGCTTAATGTGAATTACCACCAACACGGCAAGGTGACTTTTTTTTTTATATGACTGCTTGTTTTGTCACTTGCCTAAAGTGTGAATAAAACACTGAACTGTTTGATCCAAAGAACTTGTTGTTGCCTCTGTACTGCGTCCGCTAATCCTGTTTACCAGAGCGAGTCCCCACAACAGATACTGTTGGTGCTGACAGGTCAACAGCACAGATGCTATTTCCTGCCTTACTGCAGTGAATTACTTGCACTGGAAGTTTGCCATACTGCTACTGAAGATGCAGAGGATCATAGTGCACTCTTTAGGACACAGCAGATCATGGAAGGCCAGGCTAGTAACAAATGGATGTAGCATCATAGAACGTTGCAGCAGAAGAGCAGATGTGGTCATGTAACTGTGATTCAGATCGGCAGATAGCATGCATCCGAGTAATTGCAATACATTACAGAGTTAAAGATGGCCACACAATTAATTAAAAGGAGGAGTTAGAAGGGTTGCTGATAAGATGGAAACTCCAGCTATTAGTTGTGATCTACAGGGGAAATCAGAAGCCATTGTCTGATTTCCCTGCAGCACCTCCGCAGGGTAAATTAAGCATTACAGTTGAAAGCAAGGAGTAATTTCTGTAGAGCATGGACATCTCTTTTCCAGATTCACGAACAGTGGTGGAAGCGTTTGTTAGTCTCATAATTTGGCACATCTATAATTTGGTCCATGTTTATGACTCCTTTTAACGTTAAATAAAGCATGTGCTAGATACTATATAAGGAAAAAAATAAAAATAACAGGACACACATTTCAAATTACTTTTGTGCAACGCTAGTACACTGCCCCAGTGTACCATTGCAAAGGGTTAATTTAATGTTGCTAATTAAAATGTTGTGATTTCATATTAAAGCACTTATGTTTCTATGCACTCTGTATACCTAATGGCAATGTATGGGCAACATATGGTTAAATGTCAACTGAGTTAGGTTTCCAGTGCGATGGACTGGGTTTGCCCCCCGGTTCGTTAGTTGTAAAGTCTAGTCTAAGCCGAGCTACAGGAGGAAGCATCTATGAGAGCTTAGAGAAACTTCATCTCTGAAACTACTGTTGCTAGAGAGGATACCTCATCAGCAGAATACCTTTTAGAGAAGGAGATCAGACACCTTAGAAGGTGGAGAACCAACAAGGCCATTCATTGGATTCAGACAGCAAGGTATTGCACTAGTTTATGGCAGAGAGACTTTGTTGCTGTGAAGAGGGAATGTTGCTTAGGCATCTCTCACACTTTGAGACAGACTGACCATCTGTATCTTAGTTCTGCCTCACTCAGCCCAGGACCTGCAGAAGGAGATAATGTGAACAGAATTGCATGCCTATGGATCTGTGGAGAGACTGCAAATTGTCTTTAGAAGGAGAGTCAGAGGGTAGTACTACTACTACCACCATAATTGTTGCTGCCTTTACGCAGCCATTGGGAGCCTACCTCTGTGATATACTTTGGAATTGTGCCTTTTGCTGCTACCGTATATGTACTACTATCATGAATTCAGTAAAGAAACACTATATTTATTAAAACTCACTGGCCTTGTTTTTGACTCCACTATACATGGCTCCTCACTTTTGCTCTCCTGCCTTGCACCCTACTAAACATCTAAAGTCAAGGACACCCCAACTTCCATCAGGCAGGAGCTCCTAAGTCTAACCCCTGTCCACCTTATGAATACTGCAAACTGATGTTTTATAATCTGAGGTAATCGCTCTTCTTTCTGCCCAAGAGGCGGCGTTTTCAGCTTCACTTCTGCCCAGCCAGCCGCAACCGCCGTTTTGAAGCGCCACCCAGCTCATCAATATTCACTTCGCTGGGCGGCTTCTGCTGTCCCAGATGTCTTTGAGAGCAGCGCTCTGAAGCGCTGCTCAGAAGAGTGCACGGCACAGGCGCAGAACGGAGAGGCTGAAGCGGCCTCAAAGAAGCAGAGGGGACGCAGGCGCGATGTGATCCCGGCGAGTGAGGGTGCCGGGCGCATGCGCAGAAGCTGAAAGTTAGTCCGATGCCCATAGCTTTCTATTGGGCTAGCGCTGCTCTCAAAGACATTGGGGACAGCAGAAGCCGCCCAGCGAAGTGAATATTGATGAGCTGGGCGGCGCTTCAAAACGGCGGTTGCAGCTGGCTGGGCAGAAGTGAAGCTGAAACGCCGCCCCTTGGGCAGAAAGAAGAGCGATTACATCAGGTTATAAAACATCAGTTTGCAGTATTCATAAGGTGGACAGGGGTTAGACTTATATGTTTTTAATACACATTAGAAGACCTGTGCATGCATATATATAGATAATTATGCTTATTGGGCCTGTCAGTGTCCCTTTAAGGGTGAAGATTGCCATCATAAACTGTAAGTATAGATAACTCCATCATAACCACTACCACTCCTGCCATCCTCCGCTCTCCTGGGCCTGTTGAACTAGTTTTAGTATATGTACAATCTTTTATGTTTTATAGAAAATAACTTGGATTGATTACAACAGACATAATAACATTTAAGGGGTAGGAGATGCCACCAAATGCTGATTAGTGGAGGTTCAACTACAGAACCCCTAAAAGGCATTGAAACTAAGGGGCCACAATACTGGTCAAAGTGCAGTGTCCTGTTCAGATTTTTTTTTCCTTTCTTGACCAGTTGCTGGGCAGGAACTACTGCTTATTCGTTGTTTTTGGGTCACCCTACTACACCACCACCCTAAAACCACCAGTTATTATTGCGCAAAAATCTCTGTTCCCATCACATCAGAACCTTCTAACAAAGATATACAGTATATGCTATGATTAAGACCATACCCAGTCGAAACACGTAAACCATTCTACTACAGTGTTTTCTATGTGTTTACAGGCACTAAAACGGTATTGAAGAGTTTTAAATTCATCCACTAGAGCCGGGTGTTTCCTTGCTGCTCTGAAAATCTCCTGGCACCACGTGAAAGAGGTAGTCAACTGGGTGAGCTCATGACACATATATGTTGTCTGCATATGTCGCGAGTATAGCCAACATAACGTTCTGATGCAGTGGTTTACAGCAGTTATAAATTGACCCATAGGGACCCAATGTAATATACACTGCCTGTCCCAAAAATATTTCGCTGGACCATCTTTAGCTTTGATTATGGCACGCATTCGCTGTGGCATTGTTTTGATAAGCTTCTGCAATGTCAAAAGATTTATTTCCATCCAGTGTTGCATACATTTTTCAACAAGATCTTGCATTGATGATGGTAGAGTCTGACCGCTGCGCAAAGCCTTCTCCAGCACATCCCAAAGATTCTCAACAGGGTTAAGGTCTGGACACTGTGGTGGCTAATCCATGTGTAAAAATGATGTCTCATGCTCTCTGAACCACTCTTTCACAATTTGAGCCCGATGAATCTTGGCATTGTCATCTTGGAATATGCCCGTGCCATCAGGGAAGAAAAAATCCATTGATGGAATAACCTGGTCATTCAGTATGTTTAGGTAGTCAGCTGACCTCATTCTTGGAACATATACTGTTGCTGAAGCTAGACCTGACCAACTGCAGCAACACCATAGCACTACCCCCACAGGCTTGTACAGTAGGCACTAGGCATGATGGGTGCATCACTTCATCTGCCTCTTTTCTTACCCTGATGCGCCCATCACTCTGGAACAGGGTAAATCTTGACTCATCAGATCACATGACCTTCTTCTATTGCTCTAGAGTCCAATCTTCATGCTCCCTAACAAATTGAAGCCTTTTTTTCTGGTTTGCCTCACTGATTAGTGGTTTTCTAATGGCTACACAGCTGTTCAGTCCTAATCCTTTGAGTTCCCTTCGCATTGTGCGTGTGGAAATGCTCTTACTTTCACTATTAAACATAGGCCTGAGTTCTACTGTTGTTTTTCTTCGATTTGATTTCACCAAACATTTAAGTGATCGCCGATCACGATCATTCAGGATTTTTTTCCCTGCCACATTTCTTCTTTGAATACGATGGGTTCTTAACCCAATTTTAGTAGTTTCTGCAATCTCCTTAGATGTTTTCTCTGCTTGATGCATGCCAATTATTTGACCCTTCTCAAACAGACTAACTCCTTTCCCCGACCACGAGATGTGTCTTTCTACATGGTTGTTTAAGAAATGATAAGCAACTCATTGCACCAGTTGGGGTTAAATAACTTGTTGCCATCTGAAAGATAATCACCCATGCAGTAATTATACAGGAGGCTCATAACTATTTGCTTAGTTAAATCCAGGTGGCGACTTTTTTTTGGACAGGCAGTGTATGTATACCACCTCCTATATGTTTTGGATGCCTCTGTATCAAACAGCATAGTCTACAGCTCTATCCCATATAGTAAAAACAGGTGCCAATGTATGTCTCCCCCGACATATGCCAAAAAGACAATCTTTTAGCATTTGTTGGGTCAGTCCTGGGCACCTACGTCAACCATTTGGTTCAAACGTAGCCTTATGCCATCATACTTTATATTTATGCCTGTTTTTTTATTAATTGCATTCATCTTAAAGGTTTTTAGGTCTATCTATTTGCTACAGATTTAGACTGCAGACAGTATATAGAATAGGTTAAGCAATATGCAGCTATTGTGGAGCTCCTATGAGAAGCTTGTACTCAAGTTCATGCTAAAAGGGCCATGGAAATGTGACCCCCTCAGGACTCTCCCCAGTTCATTTCCTCCAGAGTCGCATGACAATTACTAAGGTGAGGGTGACTTGCAGTGACATACCCCTAAAGCTTTAAAACTACCTAAAGAAAGAAAACATCAGGGCACACATTGCTTTTATTGTCTGGGGAATATTTTAATGTATGCTCCACACAGGGAGCCCACGAGTCTAATTTACTGCCTTCTACTTTTATTCGAAAATGCTGCTCATCAGATATTTTTACCACTCATCTGCAGTTTTACCTTCTTACTTTTAATTGCGAGTCCTTTAGATGCAGCCATGGGAAAATAATTTAATTTCCAATAATATATGGTTTCATAAACCATAACTGGGAACATTAAAGGAATGGCCTAGTAGAAACACTCCATTCATAAACCGTACCATGGACGTTAATTAGCTCTGGTGTTGGCACTGATTGATGGGAATATTTCTGACATCTACAGCCAGGAACTTTATTTTTCACTATACGTCTAAATATTAATTTGTAAAACAGACTGGAGACAATAGTTATGCAAACTTCTAGTGTTTAAAAAAAATAAAATTCTTTTAATATTTAATTTTGAGCTTTAGGTGGTAGCACCATCCATGTTCCTGGGATGCCTGGCCTTCGGGACACTTGGCAGTTTCTCGAAGGGCTTTTGGAGATGGTGTAACCCAATTCTGAAAGGAAATTATACCATCAGCATTCTCAGGATAGACCTTGTAGGTCATTTTGACTTTTGATCCTACCGGGGCAGTTATATGATAGTGTTTGAGCCTAGAATCTATTAGCTTTTACGCCAGCTTTTCATGCAGCACGTCCCTTGCATGGGATATATTAATACATGCTGCACTGAAAAGTGTTATGAAGTGTGCCATGCTAGACGTCTTTTATTTGGGACAGTATTTTGGACACTTTTTTGTCTGCGTATAATTTGCACCTTGTTTTGTCCTAGTTTAAGTCATGCTCGATTCACATCTGGTTGTCTAAAAGCATACCAGCTCTAAGGAAGTTTAAAATGGTGTAAAATTGTGTAAGTTAGGGTGGGTTCACACTAGCGTTAGGGATTCCATTATGGATTTCCGTTATAACGGAATGCCCAGACAGAATGCAAAACGGAAGCCTTTAAATGGCATTCCATTTGCTTTTGTCCTAATAGAAGTCTATGGGAAAGCATAACGGATCTATCGGGGTCCCATTATGCAAGACATAAAACAAAGTCCTGTCGACAGGACTTTGTTTTCCGTCTTGCATAACGGGAACCAGACGGATCCGTTTAGATTCCCATCTTCTTCATTTAGGATGGAAAGCAAACGGAATGCCATTTAAAGACTTCCGTTTTGCATTCTGTCTGGGCATTCCGTTATAACCATGTTATAACGGAAAGCCATAATGGAATCCCTAACGCTAGTGTCTAAGTCTTTTTAAAGGCTTCCGGTTTGCATTCCATCATAAAACAAGTCTATGGGCAGAAGAACGGATCCTTCCTCCGTCTTATGGATTCCGTTATTTTCCATTATAACCATGTTATAACGGAAAGCTATAAAGGAATCCCTAACACTAGTGTGAACCCAACCGTACTATGTTCTGGGCTCCTGTGAACAAGGCAGACATAGCAGAGCTGGAGAAGGTTCAGAGAAGGGCAACTAAATTTATAACTGTAATGGGTGGACTACAGGTACCAGAAAGATTAACAAAATTAGGGTCATTCACTTTAGAAAAAAGACGACTAAGGAGAGTTCTAACAACTATGTATAAATATATCAGGGGTCAGTACAGAGATCACTCCCATCATCTATTTATCCCCAGGACTGTGACTGTGATGAGAGGGCATCCTCTGCGTCTGGAGGAAAGAAGGTTTGTACACAAACATAGAAGAGGATTCTTTACGGTAAGAGCAGTGAGACTATGGAACTCTCTGCCTGAGGAGGTGGTGATGGTGAACACACTATAAGAGTTCAAGAGGGGCCTGGATTTATTTCTGGAGTGTAATAATATTACAGGCTATAGCTACTAGAGATGGGTTGTTGATCCAGGGAGTTAGGGCTCATGCACACGACCGTTGTTTTGGGGTCCGTTTTTCACGGATCCGTTGTTCCGTATCTGAGGTATTTTTTTCTCTGATTTAAGTCCTCTTCCATTCGTTATCCCACAAAACATATCCGTATAGTTTCCGTATGCTGTAAACGGAAACTTATTAATCACCAAACACATGAGCAATATGGGCTGGGCATAGCCTTTCTACAGTATGGATCCGCAAAATACGGATAAAATGGAATGGAATGGAATGACAGGTAAGTAACCAGTGGCCAGAAACAACAGAACAAAAAACAACAGTAAACCTGGTCACTTACCTGCCGCAGCTGCCGGAAGTCACCAACAAAGAACACATCAGAAGTTAACTGGAACCCAAACAGACGCACAGCAATCCAAACACCATACAGATGCAGTACGTACTGACACATGGGAACCAGTACTCCAGCAACTGCACCACCTGGCAAATGGTTCACCCCTCTGGGAAACCAACCCCCTTCCAGAGGAATCAACATACCGGGTGACGTCTAGCATACATGCAGACGTCACCCGGACATGAAACAACCAACAAGATGCTATACACACCCAGAACATAAACCCACACCACACATACAACAAGTGAGGGTAAAGGTACATGGAGGGTACATAAGGGAGGACAATTTATGTTCCATAATGTGGCCCTCAAGGACTGGGCAGAAACACCCAGGGAAGGAGCAAAGCTCCAACATCAAGCAAGGCTGTAGTACAACGGCCCCCAGCCAGCAAGCCACAGGTATATATCAAGCCTGCGGCCACATCCAGGAAAAACCTTAATCCCCATTAACAAGGAGATTAACCCCTTGCACATGCAAACTGCACATGCAAACTGCCAACAACACGTTGCCACCGGCAACCAATCTGCATGGCAACTGCGTCACGGTCAAACAACAATATGGCGGTGACAGTGTACTTTCTGCTGCAGCTCTCTTCCTGTAACTGCCACAGTTTCGAACAGAACATATGGCTGGTGGCAGCTGAACTTTTAAACTAAGCATGCTCGACCAGCTCAGTGAGATGGACAAAAAATAAGGAAAAGAACAAACAGCAGATGGAGCTATACAGATACATTTTATTGAATAACTCATTTTTAAATTACATGCAATTACAAAAGTATTCAGATCTAGGTGTTGACTTGAAAAAAAAAAAAGAAGTAGAATATGCTTCATGACACAAACCCTTTAAGAGGCATTTCAGATAATTCTCCAATTAGCTTTTTAAGTGCAAGGCCCCAAGACCATAAAGGCTCACTCTAATGTGGTTACACTGGGCATTGTAAATTGGAGGTGTACAGAGTAATCGATGAAGGGGCAACTGATGCAGAGATGTCCTAGGGTAGATGAACAGCAGTGATATGAGTAGTTCTGATTATTTAAATTGGTGGACGATGATGAGAACTAGTAGAATGTACTAAATATCTAGATAAATATCTGGTAGTGGACATGTCTTTGGTACCTGAACTTTCTAAATTTTGCCACATCATTTCGTTCCTCTCCAAATGTAGCAAGCTGAGTTCGTTGGGCATTGCTTTCTTGAGTGATATAATTCCATTGAATTATATAAAAAAAAAACTGATGAAAAATCTGATATCTGGTTGATTCCAATGCTAATGTTTTTCTATGTTCCTTTTTTTTTCACAGTGTAACCAATGGGAATTGATGGATCAGCTTATTGCCAATGGCCTGTCCAAAGTGTAGATTACCTTTAATGGTTGAACATAGCCTTATGGTCCTACGTCTTAATATATCTGAAAAATTTATGTAAAATGCAGGCTTATGAAAAATAAATCATGATAATATTTTTTTAAATAAAAGTCTGCTTCTTTACTACATGTTGTTGTCTATTATTGTCCATTTTTATTATGGCTGAAGTGGGTAATTTCCAGTCCTGCTCTGTACTGTCCATGTGCCTCCCGGTGTGAATGGAGATATTTTATTTCAAGGAACCGAGCTTGACCTTCACACATCTGCTGAAGAAAAATGAGCAATTTGTTTACACCTCTTCCAATGAATGATATAATTTAAGAAAAATAGAAATCACAGAGCGATGAGATTAGATCTTCCACTAGAGACTTAACTTGTGTATTTGCGTAGATGTTTTCTCCTTGGATGACAATTAACCTCCTTTCACACCACCAGACGTTTAGAAGGTACTTAAAATTAATCACATCTGGATCTCTGTGCCATTGATTGTGACTGAGTGATAACCTCTCGTCTTAACGTCTCTTGTGTTGAATCTTTCTTCAAAATTTGAAGAATTTCACACTGAGACAATCTTTGCCTCTTGAAAACACATATTTTACTTGAATCCTGGTGGTCTAAGCAAGGTCAAGTTAAGGGTAGAGAAATCTTAGTATGGCTCAATTCTCAATAAGGATCACCCTTTCTTTTTAAAATCAGGAACAGATCCCCAAAAATGGCACCAAAGAAAATGTTCATAATGCCAAGTCATTGTCTTTTCCATGGTTCCTCTTTTAGAGATCTGTTGCAGTTTTTGGTTTAAAAAAAGAGGGCCAGTGTTGAACTGATGTATATTGAGCACTCCAGAATAAAAATACTTTAAAATTATTTGTGAAATTGTGGAGGAGCTCTGTCCACATTGTAAAAATTGGTTATGCCTGTACATCGGTTGTATATCATTGGGCCGTGTCCGCTGTGGTGAAGGTGGAGTGAAAAGTGAAGATGTTGACCATGAGGAAGAAGGAAAGCAAAGGATAGGTGGCATATTTGTGGTAGAAGGGGAATGCTGTTCTGTCTGTACATTTTTGGCAACATGACTGACCTGGAAGGAGACCAGGGGACAGGCTTTAAAAGTAGACCCTAGTTTCACCTAGAAGTAGTTAGATGGGTGCGGTGCAGAAGCAAGTGCGTCTGTCCCATGGTGAACTAACGACAGATGCAGAAGCACCAAGAGAGCTAGCCATGGAAGAGAGTTAGCCACGAGCGTGAGAAAGCTGGAAACAACTGACCTGATCCTCAACAACCCACTACTGCACCTCTGTGAGCCATGTTCGACTACATGACAATACAGTCAGGGCATAGCTATAAGGGGTGCAGAGGCAGCTGTCGCACCTAGTCCATAGAGTGGGAGCAAAGGTCTCTCTACCATACAAGAAGACACCAGTATTATTATTGACCCATTGTTACCAATTTTGCATTGTGACCCAGGAAATTTAAATAGAGTGAAACTGTATGGGGCTGTTACTTTTGCAGTGCTTCAGATATGTCTCTCCTCCCCTGCCTTATCTTTTATCTCTTCACTGTATGTGATGATGTTGCACTGTCTAGTATGGTATCATACTCTATACTGACTGAATGTAATGTTAAGTGCTGTCATTAGTTGTTACTGTATTGGTTTAGAGGTTGCAAGCAGGAAGTCAGTGTGTGTGTGGCTGAGATGATGTATCCCGGGAGTCTGTACAGATCAGACAACAGACTGTGGGCTCCAGGAAGCTGAAACAGGGAGTCTCCATGAGTGCTAGCCAGGGAAGAGCAGCAGAGCCACAAAATCTTTTCTCTCTCTAGAGAGCGATAGACAGGTGGTGGTAGTATCCTGGTCCTATTGCAGTGCACCCACGGAGTTTGTGTGCTCCCTAGTCAGTTCATACACCATCCGATGCTGAGGGCCAGAGACAGTTGAGAGCCAATGAGGCTTATATTAAATAAAGTTTTTCATTTTTTCACCGGAGAGAGCTGAATTTTCTTCTCTTTCTTATTGTATATACCGCACCCAGGAGCGGCATCCGTGCACCTCTGGTGATTCTACTATTGCAGGTGAGAGCTGCCTTACGTTTTTTTCCAATGAGGCTTAAGGTACAAAACCTATAATGGGAGCACAAAGTGCAACCTCCTTCATTCCACATACTGTATGTTGCTGAGAGACTGAGAGAGCACATAGGCCTGACGGATCTAAGCAACATAGTAACATAGTACATAACATAAGGCTGAAAAAAGACATTTGTCCATCCAGTTCGGCCTGTCATCCTGCAAGTTGATCCAGAGGAAGGCAAAAAAACCCTGTGAGGTAGAAGCCAATTTTCCTCACTTTAGGGGAATAAAAATTCCTTCCCGACTCCAATCAGGCAATCAGAATAACTCCCTGGACCAACGACCCCTCTCTAGAAGCTATAGCCTGTAATATTATTACACTCCAGTAATACATCCAGGCCCCTCTTGAATTCCTTTATTGTACTCACCATCACCACCTCCTCAGGCAGAGAGTTCCATAGTCTCACTGCTCTTACCGTAAAGAATCCTCTTCTATGTTTGTGTACAAACCTTCTTTCCTCCAGACGCAGAGGATGTCCCCTCGTCACAGTCACTGTCCTGGGAATGAATAGATGATGGGATAGATCTCTGCAATGACCCCTGATATATTTATACATATTAATTAGATCTCCTCTCAGTCGTCTTTTTTCTAAAGTGAATAACCCTAATTTTGATAATTTTTCAGGGTACTGTAGTTGCCCCATTCCAGTTATTACTTTAGTTGCCCTCCTCTGGACCCTCTCCAGCTCTGCTATGTCTGCCTTGTTCACTGGAGCCCAGAACTGTACACAGTACTCCATGTGTTGTCTGATTTGTAAAGTGGTAGGACTATGTTCTCATCACGGGCATCTATGCCCCTTTTGATGCAACCCATTATCTTATTGGCCTTGGCAGCAGCTGCCTGACACTGGTTTTTGCAGCTTAGTTTGCTGTTTATTAAAATTCCTAGATCTTTTTCCATGTCAACACTAATATAGACTGTGGTTAAAGGGGTTATGCCATGACTAATGTAAAAAATGAAAATCAGACATCATGTTCATGACAATCTACTTCTAACAAAGCTAGAACCAGCCCTGTACCTCACACGGATCCAGAGATCTCCCCATTCATTGCTCTGCTAGATTTATATCAAGCTGACCGCTCAAGGGGAGTGTCTTTTCTGCTGCTGAAAGGGGGAGTGTCCATGCTCTGCCTATCACAAATCAGGTGGCAGTTAAAAGATGAAACTGAGCATGTGCGACCGTCTCAGTGAGTTGGGCAAGAAATAAGAAAAAAAAAAAACAGCAGGTGGCGCTATACAGATACATTTTAATGAATAACTCAGTGGCTATACAAAATTTTGAATTACATGCAATTACAAATGAATTCAGGTGCTCGTTTGAAAAATGTAGACTATTTTTCGTGGGACAACCCCTTTAATAGACTATTTCTAAGGACTGCTTAGTTGGTATTCCTACAGCTCAGTCTGTAATCAATAGGTAGCAGCCACCACAAGGACCTGTGTCATGCACTCATCGTGGGGCTGTACTTCTAGACACATGGTGCATGGTCATTGATGTGGGATTCTGGGATTCTTGGTGATGACTGACATATGTCTGGGCATGGAATACTTTGATGGGACTCCCTATGTGGTCGATGTACCAGGAATCAGGTAGACCTCATTACAACATACAATGTCCCATCATATAGCAGAGCTGAATTTGTCATGTAAAGGGTATGTATACTTTTGAAAATAGATGTATTTCACTACACCAAGGAACCTTAAATAATAAAGCTTCTTTGCAAATAGTCTTGATTTAGCACCTCCCACCATTTTTTGTCTATAGCTCCTATGCAGACCCATGTATACATGTTTATAGTCATCTTGCAGACTACTACCACTATCCCTTTTTCTCGATAACTTACCTACAGTAGAAGAGGGTGGATATGGAGGTAGGTAATATTGGACCATGGATTTTAGCCTGTACACATTGTCCTAGAGTTAACTGTGTCCACGCCTAGAATCTGTAAAAAAAAATAGTGCAAATTGGCACAACTATGTTTCCTACAACTTTTCCATGTTGCTTGAAAGGGGTAGGCTTAGCAGGAAGGGGCAGGGATTCAAATATGACTTTTTGCCATAATTGCACCTCAATTCTTGAGTAAAATAAGCCAATAAATGGTTGGTATACAGTAGAGTGTAGAGCCTGCGTAATAAATTTGGTGCAGGTCTCGAAAGGCTGTCTAGGTTTATGTCATCTAAAGGGTTAGTAAATCTGCCCCAATATTTGTATTCGTCAACCATGGAAAAAACAGGATAGGAGCTGTATGCACAAAAGGGTGGGAATTTTTTAATCAAGACATTGGGGGGAATTTATCATTAGGAGAATATTTGAAGTCAGTTTTGCTTCAGTCTGTGTTGGAATACTTTGTGCCACGTTTATCAAATGTCGCATGTTGTTTGATAAATTTGGCTTGTCCTTAAACCTAACACTTCTGTCTAGAAAAGCTACTCCAGTTTTCCTACTCCACCCTTCTCCTGGAGAGAGATTGCGACTATTTTGCGACTTTTTAAAAAAGTTTCAATGATAAATCTGGAGTGAAACTCATTAACATAGCTAACCACACCCACTTTTCCACCCATATTACAAAACTGGAGTGAGTGGTGTACACATGCAAAAAGTCGGAAAATTTTGCGCAATCACATACATTTTGCACAAGGGAGTGCCAAAAAATCGCAAAAGCCCTATTTGGTGACTTTTTGATGTCAAAATTCTGGAGTGAAGGTATGATAAATCAGGGCCTATGTTCACATTACATTTGAGCAGTATATTCTCTGAATGCATTAGGAAAGCTCCCGGTGCATGTGTTGAACTTATTCACAAAGCCCCATTCATCTAGCTTATGCCAAAAGTGTCCTTTTGGCATATATTTTGAAGGTATGCTGACTTTTTTTTTTTTTTTTGCTGTATGGAATAGTTTAGTAGATTTTGCTATTCCACACAGAGGCTACCAGTAAATAAATATTACCACATGATATATTTTTCTTTTTCACTGAAACCCTATGGGGGACATATGCCACTGTATGCCATAGAACAGACCCTAAATATGGTCATATACATTAGATAACTGTCTTTGATCGATGTCTATTCCTCCCAACCCTGATACACATGCAGACTTGGCTTTTCAGGTACCTCTGGTGGCGGCTTATTTTCCTTGAAAACAGATGATGATGATAACTCCCCTTGTGGAGGAAAATCAGGAAAGCTCCTGAACACATCATGCCAAAACTGACAGTTTAGTCAACAATTTTTATTTAATGTGCATGTCCATCTTATGATGCATTTAGGCAATAAAAAAAGCACATAACCTGTGTTTTTTTTTGTGTAGGGCATGGACATTGCCTTTGAAGTAATAGAAGGTTGTATGTGTCTATGCCTCTCATCTATCTAACAAAGTGATGTTACCTTTGTTTTTTGGTTTTCTCCAATTTTTTCTGACTTGCTCAAAAAAGAGTGGGGCTTTACCGGAAGGGTGTGGCTTTGTAAGAAAGGGGGAGGCATGTTCTAAAAGGCGGTAAAATGGGCCAAAATTCTGTCCAAAAAACTGGCACAAACTAGGCCAACCAGTAGATGGGTAAAGTATCAAGATGCATCCTTTTGACCTTTTTTTGCCGTGTCTGCTTGGTTTGAGGAAATTTTTTGTGACAAATTTACAAAATATCACATGCCATTTGCTAGATTTGTCCCCTAAAATACCTATGAATTTTTTAGTCTAAAGTCTAATCATATTTATTCCAAAGGTTTTGCCAGTTTGTACCTCACCGGGGGACTGTAGTACACTAGAAACCTTTTTGCAAAAAGACACAATGATAAATCAGGATAACAGTGTAGCTGTGTAAGCAAACAACCCCAAAAGTGGTGCAACTACATCATAAAATGGGCAAAAATGCCTAGTCCACTGAAAAAGAGGTAAACACTCCTCTCTCTGGTGCAGAACACCTAATACATGTACTCGCAACAGTTTTTGTCCTGCTGAATCCCAGTACTAATGCTGAAAATAGGCTGGGTGCCTGCTGGTTCCCATTATAGTCAATGGGCTCTGGCGGAGAATGGCAATATCTGGATATGCCAGATACGATGAACTCTGGCAGGCGTTCCTCTGCTGGAAGATTTTAACTCTAGTGTGAATCTAGCCTTAGACAGGAGGTCTAAACATGAGTCAGATGAGTGAATTAATTTGTATGAATCGAGTCATTCACCAGACTTCTTGAGCAGCGAGGGGCTGGCCTTGCTTCTCAAGTGCCTCCTCTTTGATTGACAGGGCTGGACATCTGACCTGGCCCTGACAATCTTACGGCTCTCCTGCTGCTGCCCATGTGCCACTATACTTCAGGGGGAGAGTCTTTAACAACGGGGCCAACCCCTCGCTGCTCAAGAGGTCTGTTTGATGAAATAATCGATTCGTATGGATTGATTTACTCATCTCTAAACCTGAGAAGCTGCGATAAATATGGCCCTAGCCAACTAACGCTTCTTGCACACGAGCGTGTGCTGGCCGTGCCCGTGGTGCGGCCCGCAAATTGCGGTCCGCAATGCATGGGCAACGACCGTGGGCCAGCCGCATACGGATCATGACCCCATTCACTTGAATGGGGTCCACGATTCGTCCGTTCCGTAAAAGGATAGAACAGGTTCTATCTTTTTGTGGAACGGAAGCACGGAACGGAACCCCCCGAAAGCACTCCGTAGTGCTTCCGTTCCGTGGTTCCGTTCCGTGAATGGGTCCGCATCTGGAATGCACACGGCCGGTGTCCCGTGTATTGCGGACCCGCCGTATGCGGGCCGCAATATGGCCAAGGGGGACACATGGTCGTGTTGAAGAGGCCTAATAGTAAATCTAGGCCAATATTTGGCGGATTGATTTATTCATTCTAATGTACATACGGACTAACCTCTGCAATAACTATAAATGTAAAATATACCGTTAAATGACTAAAATAAATGAAATATAGAATTGTATATTTTTTTCTTATTTTCTTGTATGGATTGTCAATCAGGCATGTACTAAATGAATAGGAGTATTTTTCCGTATTACACAGAGCTCTTTAATAACAAGCATTGGCATTATTTCACGTGTAATGTTCATTGAATGTGTCATTTTGAAATGCCCCATTCCGTTGCCTGGGATTATTTTCTATTTTGTGAGGCAGCCTTGTGAAAGAAAATCATTTTAATAAAATTCCAACACTTAGGCTTTGTGTATAGTGAGCCCCGCTCTGTGTATTACCGTTCCTCCACATATTTATAGGATTCCATTTAAAAAAATGTTTTTAATTAGCACAAGCATGCCACTGGGATTAGTGTGATGCCAAAACGAAAGAAGAACACTCCGGGTGAACATATAATGTGCTTTTATAAGATTTATGCCTATTATTATTAAAAAATATGACTTGTTTGTTCAAGCCTCCCCCAGTCCCCCTTTTTCTTGTGGTCTTTTTGAATATTTTCTATCGGAGCTATTTTGGTCACGCAGCGGATCCATTTTCAGTACAAAGCGTTCTGTTAAATTTGTTTTTCTTGTATAAGGAATTTAGTTAAACTTTTATGAGTGACATTTTATTTCCTTGATATAAATTTTCTGTTTTTATTGATTAATTATCATTCTAATGAAAATATTGAATTTTGTCAAGTTTTTTTAAATTCTTTTCAGACATTTTGTCAGTTTTTTTTTTTTTTTAAATAAAATCAAAGAGGATTGTAATCACCTAAATCAGTCATTGTGGAAATAGAGGAAATGGTTCACTATAGTAAAAATAAAATGAAGCCCCCTTGTGGTACTACTTCCCATTGACACAACCTTGAAGGGGTTGTCCCACAAAAAACATTCTACAGTTTTTAAACCAGCTCCTGGACCTGAATACTTACTTTAAAATTTTTGTATAGGCAGTGAGTTATTTATTAAAATGTATCTGTATATAGTGATGTCCTTGCGGTTCGCCCGGCGGTTGGTCCACGGCGAACGTTGAGCGTTCGCGATCAGCCAAACATGCGAATATATGGCGATGTTCGTGCGTGCCATATTCTTTTGCATTGCGCCGAACTTTGACCCATGACACATCCAGTACAGGACAGCCAATTGAGACGTTTCAGCACATGGACATACCCCCTACCTTATAACAGAACCAGATCTGGCAGCCATTTCACATTCTGTATTTTGTCATTGTAGGGGGAGGTTGCTTTGTGGAGCAGGGACAGGCTGTTAGGGACACCAAACGCTAGCTAATAGGGCCACAAAAGTTCTTTCAAGGACTGGTATAGGTGTGGTATCGATAGGTGTGATATACAGAGGGGTGTAATATACTTATAATATACTTTCTAACATAGAAAGTATATTATAGTGCATTTGAACTGTGCAGCAGTTGTGTGCGGTTCTGCTGCGATACCGCAGCTATATAGAGGGACAAACACTATTGGAACAACTAATTGCAACGAGTGTGATATACTAGTTGCCCCCCCCAAAAACTGATGGAGGCAGGGGTGTGATTTACCTATAATATACAGTACTTTCTATATAGTGCATTTGAACTGTGCAGCAGTTGTGTGTGGTTCTGCTGCAATACCGCAGCTATATAGAGGGACAAACGCTATTGGAACAACTCATTGCAACGGGTGTGATATACCAGTTGCCCCCCAAAAAACTGATTGAGGCAGGGGTGTGATATACCTATAATATAATTTCTATATAGTGCATTTGAACTGTGCAGCAGTTGTGTGTGCGGTTCTGCTGCAATACTGCAGCTATATAGAGGGAGAAACGCTATTGAAACAACTAATTGTAACGGGTGTGATATACTAGTTGCCCCCCAAAAAAACTGATTGAGGCAGGGGTGTGATATACCTATAATATACTTTCTATATAGTGCATTTAAACTGTGCAGCAGTTGTGTGCGGTTCTGCTGTGATACCACAGCTATATAGAGGTTCAAACGGTATCGGAACAACTAATTGCAATAGGTGTGATATACCAGTTGCCCCCCAAAAAACTGATTTAGGCAGGGGTGTGATATACCTATAATATACTTTCTATATAGTGCATTTGAACTGTGCAGCACTTGTGTGCGGTTTTGCTGCGATACTGCAGCTCTATAGAGGGACTAACGCTATTGGAACAACTAATTGCAACGGGCGTGATTTACCAGTTGCCCCCAAAAATACTGACTGAGGGGTGTATTATGCTTGCTTCCACAAAAGACTGATTTAGGGGTTAGATATACCTGCTTCCACCAAATATTGATTGAGGCCTGCAATATACCTGCTTCCACAAATACTGCTCTTCTCTAGTGACTTAGGCACAGGGTCATTTTGACAGGCAGAGGAAGAGGCAGGCCGTTCCGCAGAGGTGGTAGGGGTCGGGCACCAGGCCGGAGCCTAAGTGGGAAGTTGGAGAAGGCGTGTGCGATTACTTCAAAGGACGCACCAGAGTTGGTTGAGTGGCTCACTCACCCTTCTGGTTCTGCACCCTCCTCATAATCTGTATCTGCACCCTCCTCACTCTTAGCTGTGTGCAGCCCCAAATCCACCACCACCACCACCATAGCCCCTCCACACGAGTCAGAGGGATTATTTTCCCATCCATTCCCAGACCTTACCGATGCGCAGCCATTCTTGACATCGGATGAGGAAGAGGAGGTAGCAACGGCTGCCACCCAGCGGTCTGACGACAGTACCCAGATCATCTCAAGGAGGGAGGTCCCCACTGTTGCTGCCTACTTTGAGATCGCAAATGTCAGTGGTGGTAAAGGTGACGTGTCGATGGAGGTCACGTGGGTGCCCACAAGAGAGGAAGAGGAGGGGAGTTCAGAGGGAGAGATGGAGCAGCAGAGAGGGAGGAGAAGGAGGTACAGCTCGCAGGGCACTGGAGGCAAAAAGTAGATTGCAACTGTATCTGGAGCTAGCCATCCACCATGCATGGTCACTTCTGGCGCTTCCAGGACACTGGCACATGGCTCCGCAGTGTGGGCTTTTTTTTAACGTGTCAGCTGCTGACAATAGTGTTGCCATCTGCAGCCTGTGAGGTCAACGCATAAGTCGCGGTAAGCCCAACACTCACCTAGGGACGACTGCCTTAAGAAGGCAACTGGACTCCCATCACCGAGCCCAGTGGGAGCAACACTGTCACAACCCACAAAGCCACACTCCCGGCGCTCCACGTCCTGCCTCTTTTCCTTCTCCTCTCTCCTCCCATTTGTCCTCCACTCCACCTTCCACTGTGCCGTCGTCGCTTTCATCTGGCAGAAGGCAGGCTTCCGAGGCCCAAATGTTCGAGCGTAAAAAGATGATGACGCCGGATAACACTCTTGCCCATCGGCTGACCGCTGGCTTGTCGGAACTGCTAGCCCGCCAACTACTGCCATATAAACTGGTGTACTCGGAGGCCTTTAGAAAATTTGTAGCCATTGGCACACCGCAATGGAAGGTCCTCGGAAGGAAATATTTCTCCCAGAAGGGCATCCCAGAGCTGTATGGCTACGTTCAGAGGCAAGTGAATGTATCTCTGGCACACAATGTCGGTGCCAAGACACATCTGACCACAGACACGTGGTCTAGCAAACACGGGCAGGGAAGGTACATAACATTTACTGCCCACTGGGTGAACCTTCTGACGGCCGTCAAGCATGTAACCTGTGGTTCCCGTGTGGATTTGGTGTTACCGCCACGGATTGCATGCAGGCCTGCCTCTTTTTCTCCTCCTCCTACTCCATCCTCCGTCTCCTCCTCGGCTGACTCCTCCTTTTCCACTGTTACCGCCTCTTCCGCTGCTCCCCCCAAGCTCCCCAGAACCTATTTGCCTATTCGATGTCCTAGGTGAGACGTTGCCATGCTGTGCTGCGGATGTAGTGCCTGGAAGCCAAGAGCCACACTGGTCCTGCACTGCTTTCAGCTCTGCGGTCACAGGCTGATCAGTGGCTAACCCCGCTCAATTTGACAGTTGGTAAAGTGGTGTGCGACAACGGTGCCAATCTGCTGAGCATGCTGAAACAGGGCAAAATGACACACGTGCCGTGCATGGCACACATCCTGAACTTAGACCCTGCCAAATACTCCAGGGTCCAGGACGTCTTGCGGCAGGCCAGGAAAATCTCTGGCCATTTTAGAAGATCTTACACGGCCATGACTCGCCTTGCTGACGTTCAGCGGCGACACCACTTGCCCGTCAGACCTCTGGTTTGTGACAGCACGACGCGCTGGAACTCCACCTTGTATATGCTTGATAGGCAGCTTCAGCAGCAATGTGCCGTTAACGACTACCTGTATGAACTCTACAGCAGGACAGGTTCTGGGGAGCTTGGTTTCTTTTCACCGCGCCAGTGGCTGCTCATGCGCAACGCATGCAGACTTCTGCGGCCGTTTGATGAGATCACCAAACTGGTCAGTCGCAGCCAGGGCGCCATTAGTGAAATCATACCTTACGCCTTCTTTCTGGAGCGTGCATTGCGTTGTGTCATTGATTAAGCCGTCGAGGAGCAGGAGCTGGAAGATGAGGAAGTCGTAATGCTGAATGAATTCCCAGGGGGGGCTACTCCATCTGAGACAAGTCAACAGGAGTCTGAGGAGGAGTCAGAGGAGGATGGTGGCCGGGGGGAGGAGGAGGAGCATGAAGAGCAGGCTTTGAGGGGGACTTCAAACTTTTTGGGGATCCATGGTGTTGTTCGTGGCTGAGGGGAGGAGACCGAGGACGACACTCTCCTGGGCGATGAGCAGGAGCCAGGGCGCTCCATCACTTCCAATTTAGTGCGAATAGGGGCCTTCATGCTCCAGTGTCTGCAGAGGGACCCCCGTATAAAAAGCATAAAGGGCAAGGACCAGTAATGGGTGGCAACGTACTTAGACCCCTGGTACAAACACAAAATGGCGGACATGTTACCAGCATCACAGAGGGCCTAGGTGCGAGAGATGCTGCATTCTGCTGTTGCGGGCGCTGGCAGAGGAATTTCCACCCACAGCAAAACAAGTGCGGGTACCAATCCTACTGCGCCTGCAAGAAGAGGGCGGTTTAAAGATGTGTTGGTCACTTCGGATATGAAAATTAAAGGGGCAGTAACATATTAAAATATAACTTTTAATGATATGGGTAAGAATATAATCTCCTTACAAACATAGACAGACAGACACAAGCGGGACCCTAAATACGCGTAACCCGCTGGGAGGCGGGTCACGCCAGATGGGGCCCCACGGGCAGACCCTTGTTAAATATGTGTGGACCCCAGGGGTCAGGGGGAACCACACCTGATGGTGAAAATAAACATAAGTGTCCTGTATACCACGGTGAGGGTTAGGACAATGCCTTGTGTGGGTAAGAAAACAAGGAAAGATCTTACCGGTAGAGGATTATAGGCAGCGTTTATTCACCAAGCTCAGAAAGTCACCGGAAATGATGGTCTTTTCCCAGCGCATAAATAAGGTGTCTTTTGAAGGAGGGTCTTCATGGAATAGGTCATACGTCGTGGAGGGCTGCAGGGAAGTAAACTGTCCCTGTTGCACCCTGCTTGACCTAATGTGACCCTAGTGCCCTAACACGGGATCCGTGCCCCACAAGGGGTGGTCCCGTCCGGAACCTCACCCTGGTCTAAGGTCCCTATAAGACCCTGCCGGGGTGGTTGGAAGGACACCTAATGTAGTGGTAAAAAAAACGTAGATATAATGAATGAGTGTGTTCACCTGTCCCTACGCATTTCATCAATTGAACATACTTATAGGGTAGTTATAATGGACCCCATGAATCGTCAGGGTACGGGGGTTGACACTAGTGGTAGCTGTCCTCAACTGCACAGTATAGATAGTGTATTGCTGAGCAGGAAGGGGGGGGCAGACTAAATTAGGCCACTAGTGATACATGGTGTATTTTCACTTAAAGCCGACCTCAACCGCAAAGAATAAATAGAGTAATACTAAGCAATCGGAAGGGAGGCGCAGACTGGCTCGGACCACTCAATTGTGTATGGTGTGGTTGCTATGTACCTAGAGTGCGTATGGCAATATCCAGGGGTACCTGTAACACACAGAAAAATACAAGGGAACACCCTCTCAACCAGTGTCTAATGATAGTAGTACACTACTTAGGGTACACCTGCTGACCCCCAGTACAAGGAGGGGCCAGCAAGTGATGCACCAAAATGCATGCAAGACCTCAAATAATGTGAGGTGTGTCTACTTACATGCGGCCTAGGATGCGTGTGGTAATCATCTAGCCAGACCGGCGTCAGACAGTATGTGTCATGCCGGCGGTGTAGCATCTGTCAGCGCTGTGTGGCGCGCTGATTCTATTTTAAAAGGAAGGGGGGAGGCGGGGATTAGTCTGCGCATGCGTGCGCGAGACATGGCCGCGATGTGATGAAAAAGCATCACGTGTTGCGGCACAGGTCACGTGAGCGCGCGTCAGAGGTCAGGTGAGCGCAGGAGCTGTCCCATTGTTATCAGTGTCCGTCAGTACTTGCGCTCTGCTAATGCACAGGAAATTCTGGCAATCGTCAGATGCACAGTAGGCGGACACCAAGTGGGCAGATACAATAAATCGCTCAGTTAGGCTGAGTGGGTGGAGCTGGACAGTATGTCAGTGTCCAGCTGCTACAGGACCGCTCGCATATAAACTTAAGAGCGGGGGGTCATAGTCACAGACCCTCCACTGAAGGACAACATAGTGGGCATTCAAAGGCAGGGAGAACCACAGTAACTAGAGAGGGGACCATAGTAGGGAGTGAGTAAGTTACAGACTCCCAACCCACATGAGGAGATAGTAAATAAACATATTTGGAAGGTGCATGGGATAAGTGTTATGTATGCAGTCAGGCGTGATACAACTGTCAAAGGGGTTGTGAAGGGACTACTATTGGGTGGTACAATGGCATTCGCTCTCCCCAGGTCCGCAAGTGGTGCAGGCCGAGGGGAACGAAATGACACACCCAGAAATGGCCCCATCAAAGGAAACACCCGAACTGTAGCTGTTCATTAAGGCCATGGGGGTTGGTGGTTTTCAATTTGAAAATCCACCAGCATTCACGTTGGAATATACGCTTGTCCCAGTCTCCTCCACGTTGAGGTTTCGGGACATGTTCGATGCCCATAAAAGTCACGGCTGAGGTCCGGCCACTGTGGTCAGTGTGGATATGCCTCGCCACCGGGGTGTCTCTGTCATTGCATATATCCCCAATGTGTTCCCCCATCCGCTTGCGTAGTTCCCAGCGGGTTTTACCCACATACCGCTTGCCGCATTCACAGGTGAGAAGGTAAATAAAACCTGTGGTGCGGCAGTTAATGAAATTGCGTATGTGGTGAGTGTGGCCCGCAGGGTCCAGTACAAAGAATTTACCTTGGGTGAGATGACTACAAAAGCTGCACTGTCCGCATTTGTAACAACCCTTAACCGGGCTATCCAGCCAAGTACGTTGTCTCTCTGGTGGGATGTAAATTTTAATATATTTACGTTTCTGAGCAGTACTCCGGTGAGAGGTGCGGCTGCACCACTCTCCCTTGGAGGGACGACCTTCCTTTTTTTGTCACTTCGGATATGAGATCATTCTTGCAGCCAACCCATCGACAGCTGCCCTCCGGATCCAGCCTCAGGGAACGCCTAGAGAGACAGGTGTGCAGGCTTGACCTGTGGCCAGAGCTGGCACAATTTTCCATGGAAATCTTGGCTTGCCCCTCGTCGAGTGTCCTGTCCGAAAGAACGTTCAGCGCAGCAGGGGGGATCGTGACCGATAAGCGCACTGGCCTAGCTCGTGACAGTGTGGACTACCTCACATTTCTAAAAATGAATGAGGCATGAATCTCGGAGGAATTCAACACCAGTGGCGGCCATGTGTAATTGAATTTCCTCATGCCAGCCCACACATATCCGCCACCACACAGAACAAAGAATGGTCCTTTTCTGATGTACAGTATATACTTCCCTATGTGTGCCAGTATAATGCCCCCTAGGAGATGCCCCCATAGTGCTCCTCTCCCTCATGTGTGCCAGTATAATGCCCTCTAGTAGATGTACCCATAGTGCTCCTCTCCCCCATGTGTGCCAGTATAATGCCCGCTAGTAGATGCCCCCATAGTGATCCTCTCCCCCCTTCCCTATTTTAGCCAACAGCATTGTGTTAAAAAAAATAACTTATATACTTACCTCCATGACATTCTCAGTGAAGTGGTGAAGGCCTCTTTCGGCCTGTGTCCCGCGCTGTACGGCTTAGGCGGCGCGATGAGTGGTTGCTGAGAACCAGCATCATATTAATTGCAGCACAGACCTTAAAAAGAGTCAAATTTACCTGAGAAGAGTCCTGGTTATTCCTAATCTCCTGCTCTCCCACCCATCTGCTGATGATTGGCAGTTTTCTCCTAGAGACAAAGGGAGAAAACTAGGTAGAAGCCTGTCAGTCATCAGCAGGTGGGCAGGAGAGCAGGAATTCATGAATAACCATGACTCTTCTCAGGTGGCCGGGACTCTTTTCCAGACCCAGTCTACAATGATTGTGATGTTGGTTCTCGGCAACTACTTACTTTTAACTTTTAAATGACAGACCAATGAAATCAACTCACCTGTCTCTACTTTATTCTCCTGTTAGTATGGGCAGCATAAAGTTGATGACAGGTTCCCTTTAATCCACCAATGGTTAAGCCCTTTGGTCAAAATCTTATTTCCCTATCTCAGATGTGTGAATACTGCATACTTACTGCATGGCCTCTTAGCGTTGAGTTTGAAGGGGTTATCCCATGATTCATTTAAAAAAAGAAAATCACAGGTATCATACAGTTCTAACAAAAGAAGAACCAGCCCTGAACCTCACATGGATGCAGAGATCTCCCCAATCATTGCTCCAATTGCTCTGCTAGATTTATTTCAAGCTGGCAGCTCAGGGGAGTGCCCTTTCTCAGGGATGTGTCCTTTCTGCTGCAGCTCTCTACCTATCACAGAGCTGCGGTTGTGTCCTTTCTGCTGCAGCTCTTTCCCTGTAACTGTCACAGCTTCTAACAGAAGATCCAGCTGGTAGCAGTTAAAGAATGGAACTGAGCATGTGCGACCACCTCAAAGATGATACTGAGGTAGACAGAGAAATAAGGAAAAAACAGAAGGTGGTGCTGTATACATTATATAACACATTTTAATAATTCAGTGGCTATACTAAATTTTTAATTACATGCAACTACAAAAGTATTCAGATCCGGGTGCTGGTTTAAAAAAAATTTAGTTTTTTTTGGGGGGTACAACCCTTTTATTGTAGAAACTGTATGCAGTAAGTTTTGCAAGTGATCTTGATTTTTGTATCAGAAAAATAATGCTGTAGTACTAGCAGATAGTGGTACTCAACTAGAACCAATGGAGTGGAGTCTACACGTGCGTGCTTTGATCTCCATTGCTGTCTATAGGAGATACGATAAGCTCAGTTTCTGTGCCTTCCTCCGAGGTGTGAGTCCGAAATGTGGAACTTCCTCCATTCATGGCATATACAGTCGCTCAAATGGAGGTAAATATTTATGTTTAATTGTGGCCCTCGTGAGTGGTAAAGTCTGACAATGTGGCCCATGGACCAGAAAATGTTAAATAAACAGGGTAGCATTGGAGAAGTTGTGACTAAGGCTACTTTCACACTTGCGTTCGGAGCAGATCCGTCTGGTATTTGGGCAGTACGGATCCGTTTGGGGCCGCTTGTGAGAGCCTTCAAACGGAACTCATAAGCGGAGCCCCGAACGCTAGTGTGAAAGTAGCCTAATCTGGCGACAACTGCGAGTCTCAGTCAGGGCTCATGCACATGGTCGCTGCTAGGCTGTTCCGTGCATTGGGGATCGCAATTTGCACAGGCAGCATTCGTGCGTATTCCGTAGACGGATCCAGACGCATAAAACGTAGTTTCAATACTGTATAGAGCAGAAGCTTTTTTTTCATTTACGGTCCCTTTTTGGCATTCCGTGTACGGACCGTATACAGAACCATTCATTTCAATGGATCCGCAAAAAAAAACGGAAGGTACTCCATATGCCTTCCGTTTCCGTATTTCTGTTTTTCCGTTCTGTTCAAAGATAGAACATGTCCTAATGTTGTCCGCATAACGGACAAGGATAGTACTGTTCTATCAGGGGCCAGCAACGGAAAGCACACGGACGTCATCTGTATTTTTCTTTTTTTTTGTCGACCGCAAAATATTGAAAAAGCCATACGGTCGTGTGCAAGAGGCCTTAGGATGTATTGGCTCCGATGAGCCGAAGTTATTGCTTTGCGAGGTCTAGCGAGACTTCGGGTAATAACTTCATAAATTAATTTGTACTTTAAAAACCCATTTCCCGAACTCGGGTTCGGTTCCAAGGTACCACTACGGCTCATCGGAGCCAATACATTCTAATACTGTACGGAGCTCCTGCTCCGTACAGTTTTGAAACAATGTTTTATGCGAATCGACTTCAGATGTTTCATCCGAAGTCAATTCGCTGATCCCTAATCCAGACCCATTCAACTTGAATGGGTCTGTGATTCGTCCGCACTGCAAAAAAATAGAGCAGAAAAAGGACCTTCTGGATTGCGGACCCATTCAAGTGCATGAGCCCTTATTATGTGACAGGGCTATACAAGCCTCTTTTAGCATGGCTGCGGTTGATAAAAGCGTTCTCTGCTGCAAGTCCGATGTCTGACATCAGTTTTAATGGAACATAAACTGAACTCTCCGAAACCGATCCATCCCAGCTTTGCATATTGCCATAATTTTAAAGGAATCCCGCTGTCCCCTCCAGGACCACAGATGATTGCTGTGTTTATTTGTTCTCACTTTCCTTCCTGTTGCAGTGAGATTGATTGGCAGCTGTACAATGTGATTTCCGTGCTCCTGAAAGCGGGTGAGATTTTCCTGTATTTATGCTTGTTTTTGCAATGTCAACTTACATTGGATTTCAAATCTTTCTGCCAACTCTAATGTCTCTTTGGAATTTAGTAGCTTGCAATGCAAAAACAAAATGAGAAAAAAATAAATACGACTAAACCGCAGGTCTAATACCAATACGGTAATGATTTTAACGTCTCTTTCTCAAGTAAAAAAAAACACAATTAAAAAAAATCTGCATAGTAAAATTAGGGTAAAAATTAAACGGTCTGTCACTTCCAAAATCAGTTTTAAAGTAAGCGTACCACTGCATAGGGTAGGTGCCATGAAACATAACCATACCTTTCTTGTGAAAATCCAGTGCTCTAATTCTGATAAATGCTTTGTTTAATTTTTGTGCAAATAAGGTTTTCAGTGCACCGTTGGAAGATTATACTAAGGGCTCATGCACACGACTGTATGTATTTCACAAAAACGAATCTGCCAAAAATACGGATGACGTCCATGTTAATTCCGTATTTTGCTAAACGGAACAGCTGGCCCCTGATAGAACAGTGCTATCCTTGTCTGTAATGCGGATAATAATAGGACATATTCTATTTTTTTGCGGAACCGACATATGGAAATGGAATGCACGGAGCAACTGCTGTATTTTTTTGCTGACCCATTGAAATGAGTGGTTCCGCATAAGGTCCGCAAATAAAAACGAACGGACATGGAAGGAAAATACGTTTGTGTGCATGAGCCCTGGCTGGCGTTGAAGGTGCTGCGTGGCCTTTAACAATGAAGACTGGATGTTCAGTGTGGTCTCCATTAGTTAAATGGGTTTTCGGGGTTCCGAGCTGAACCCAGACATGTCAACGTCTTCACCCCTCCGGCCCCCCCTTTCATGCTCAGATGCTCTCTTTTACCCTGCGCTGAACAAAACCTTTTTCTGGAGTTATGGTGACGTACCAGGTAGTAATGACGAGTAATAGTCCCACAACATTGACAGTGACATACCATAGGGGGATCAATGCAAAAATTCCCACAAAAAATGCCAATAACAAGGCATTCACCTGACAGAAAAGAACAAGTGATTATCTGGCTGGGGTATATTAGACGGTCAGTGGATAACAATTTTACTGTAGGCCAGTACAGGCCACAAAAATTAGGCATTTATCTGACAGAAAAGAACAAGTGATTATGTGGCTTGAGGTATATTAGACGGTCACTGGCTAAAAATTTACTGTAGGCAGTACAGGCCCCAAAAATTAGGCATTCACCTGACACAAAAGAACTTGTGATGATGTGGCTGGAGGTACATTAGGTGGTTACTGGATAAAAAATTTACTGTAGGCCACTGGAGTAGAGGCCCCAAAAATTAGGCATTCACCTAACAGAAAAGGCCTTTTATGCCGCTGTATATACATAAGACAAGGACCATTCTTTGTTCTGGGTGGTGGTGGATATGTGTGGGCTGGCATGAGGAAATTCAATTACACGTGGTCGTCACAGCTGTTGAATTTCTCTGGGATCCATGCTTCATTCATTTTTAGAAATGTGAGGTAGTCCACACTGTCATGAGCTAGGCCAGTGCACTTATCGGTCACGATCCCCCCTGCTGCGCTGAACGTCCTTTCGCACAGGACACTCGACGAGGGGCAAGCCAAGAGTTCCACAGAAAATTGTGCCAGCTCTGGCCACAGGTCAAGCCTGCACACCCAGTAGTCCAAGGTAGTCCAGTGGTTCCTTGCTTCTCAGAGCGTCTACATCGGCCGTTAACACGATGTAGTTGGACATCTGTCTGTCTAGGCGTTCCCTGAGGGCAGCTCTCGATGGGTTGCATGCAAGAATGATCTCATATCCAAAGTGACCAACACATCTTCAAACCGCCCTCTTCTTGCAGGCGCGGTAGGATTGGTACCCGCACCCTTTACGCTGTGGGTGGAAATTCCTCTGCAAGCACCAGCAGAATGCAGCATCTCTCGCAGCAAGGCCTAGAAATGCTGAATTCTGCCAGCCCTCTGTGATGCTGGTAACATGTCTGCCATTTTGTGTTTGTACCGGGGGGCTAACTACATTGCCACCCAGTACTGGTCCTTGCCCTTTATGCTTTTTATACAGGGGTCCCTCTTCAAACACTGGAGCATGAAGGCCCCCATTTGCACTCAATTGGAAGCGGTGGAGCGCCCTGGCTCCTGTTCATCGCCTAGGAGAATGTCGTCCTTGGTTTCCTCCCCCAGCCACGGACAACACCAGGGATCCTTGAAAAGTTTAAAGTCCCTCTTAAAGCCTGCTCTTCTTGTTCCTCCTCCTCCCCCAAGCCACCATTCTTCTCTGACTCCTATTCAGACTCCTGCTGACTTGTCTCAGATGGGGTAGCCCCCCTGGTAATTCATTCAGCATTGCGACTTCATCTTCCAGCTCATGCTTTTGACGGCTTGATCAATGACATGACGCAATGCACGCTTCAGAAGGAAGGCGTAAGGTACGATGTTACTGATGGTGCCCTGGCTGCGACTGACCAGTTTGGTGATCTCATCAAATGGCCGCAGAAGTCTGCATGCGTCGCACATGAGCAGCCACTGGCGCGGTGAAAAGAAACCAAACTCCCCAGAACCAGTCTTGCTGCAGAGTTTGTACAGGTAGTCGTTCATGGCACGTTGCTGCTGGAGCAGCCTATCAAACATATATGAGGTGGAGTTCCACCTCGTCGGGCAGTCACAAACCAGACGTCTGACGGGCAGGTGGTGTCACCACTGAACGTCAGCAAGGCGAGCCATGGCCATGTAAGATCTTCTAAAATGGCCAGAGATTTTCCTGGCCTGCCGCAAGACGTCCTGGACCCTGGGGTATTTGGGAACTAATTGCTGCACAACTAAGTTCAGAACGTGTGCCATGCACGACACGTGTGTAATTTTGCCCTGTTTCAGTGCGCTCAGCAGATTGGCACTGTTGTCTCACACACCACTTTACCAACTGTCAAATTGAGCGGGGTTAGCCACTGATCAGCTTGTGACCGCAGAGCTGAAAGCAGTGCAGGACCGGTGTGGCTCTTGGTTTCCAGGCACAGCATGGCAACGGCTCACCTGGCACCGTTAATAGGTTCTGGGGAGCTTGGGGGGTGCAGCGGAAGAGGCGGTAGCAGTGGAAAAGGAGGAGTCAGCTGAGGAGGAGACGGAGGATGGAGTAGGAGGAGGAGAAGAAGAAGCAGGCCTGCATGCAATCCGTGGCGGTAACACCACGGGTTACATGCTTGACGGCTGTCAGAAGGTTCACCCAGTGGGCAGTAAAAGTTATGTACCTTCCTTGCCTGTGTTTGCTAGACCACGTGTCTGTGGTCAGATGTATCTTGGCACCAACATTGTGTGCCAGAGATACATTCACTTGCCGCTGAATGTGACCATATAGCTCTGGGATGCTCTTCTGGGAAAAATATTTTCTTCCGGGGACCTTCCATTGCGGTGTGCCAATGGCCAAAAATTTTCTAAAGACCTCAGAGTCCACCAGTTTATATGGCAGTAGTTGGCGGGCTAGCAGTTCCGACAAGCCAGCGGTCAGCCGTTGGCAAGAGGGTTATCTGACGTAATCAACTTTTTAAGCTCGAACATTTGGGCCACGGAAGCCTGTCTTCTGCCAAATGAACTTGACGATGGCACGGTGGAAGGTGGAGTGGTGTTCAAATGGGAGGAGAAGGAGAAGAGGCAGCACGTGGAGCGCCGGGAGTGTGGCTTTGTGGGTTCTGACGATGTTGCTCCCACTGGGCTCGGTGATGGGAGGCCAGGTGCCTTCTTAAGGCGGTCGTCCCTAGGTGAGTGTTGGGCTTACCGCAACTTATGCGTTGACAGCACAGGCTGCAGATGGCAACACTATTGTCAGCAGCTAACGCGTTAAAAAAAGCCCACACTGCGGAGCCATGTGCCGGCATCCTGGGAGCGCAAGATGTGACTGTGCATGGTGGATGGCTCGCTCCAGATAAATTTGCAGTCTGCTTTTTGCTTCCTGTGCACTGTGAGTTCTGCCTGCTTCTCCTCCCTATCTGCTGCTCCGTCTCTCCCTCTGAATTCTCCTCCATTTCCTTTCTTGTGGGCACCCACGTGACGCCCATCGACACGTCATCATCGTCACCTTCACCACCACTGACATTAGAGATCTCGGAGTAGGCAGCAACAGCGGGGACCTACCTTCTTGGACTGATCTGGGTACTGTCGTCAGACCGCTAAGTGGCAGCCGTTGGGTGGCTACCTCCTCTTCTCCATCCGATGCCAAGAATGGCTACGCATCGGTAAGCTCTGGGAATGGATGGGAAAAGTGGAGGGGCTATGGTGGTGGTGTCATTGGGGGTGCACACAGCATAGATTGAAGAGGGTGCAGATACAGAGGATCAGGAGGGTGCAGAAACGGAAAGCTGAGTCAGCCACTCAACCAACTCTGGTGCGTCCTTCTCCAACTTCCCACTTAGGCTTCGGCCTGGTGCTCCTGCCCGACCCCTACCACACCTGCGGAACGGCCTACCTCTTCCTCTGCCTGTCATTTTCAAAATTACCCTGTGCCAAAGTCCCTAGAGAAGAGCAGTATTTGTGAAAGCAGGTATATATCGCAGATCTCAATGAGTATTTGGTGGAAGCTGGTATATCGCACCCCTCAATCAGTATTTTGTGGAAACAAGTATATAGAACACCTGAATCAATATTTGGTGGAAGCAGGTACATCACACCCCTCAATCCGTATTTTGTGGAAACAGCTATATTAAACCCCTCAATCAGTATTTTGTGGAAGCAGGTATGTAGAACACCTAAATCAATATTTGATGGAAGCAGGTATATAGCACCCCTTAATCAGTATTTTGTGGAAGTAAGTATATCGCACCCCTCAATCAGTATTTTGTGGAAGCAGGTAGTATATCAAACCCCTTAATCAGTATTTTGTGGAAGCAGGTATATCGCACCCCTCAATCAGGAACCGCACACAACTGCACAATACAAATGCGCTATAATATACTTTCTATGTTCGAAAGTATATTATAGGTATATCACACCCCTCAATCATTTTTTTGGGGGGCAACTGGTATATCACACCAGTTGCAATTAGTTATTCCAATAGCGTTTGTCCCTCTATATAGCTGCGGTATCGCAGCAGAACTGCACACAACTGCTGCACAATACAAATGCACTATAATATACTTTCTATGTTAGGAAGTATATTATAAGTATATCACACCCCTCAGTAAGTCACACCTATCGATAGCACACCTATACCAGTCCTTAAAAGGACTTTTGTGGCCCTATTAGATAGCGTTTGGTGTCCCTAACAGTCTTTCTCTGCTCCACAAAGCAACCTCTCCCTACACGGGCAAAACACAGAATGTAAAATGGCTGCCAGATCGGGTTCTGTTATAGGGTGGGGGTGTGTCCATGTGCTGAAACATCTCAATTGGCTGTCCTGTCCCACCTTATGAATGTGTCATGGGTCAAAGTTTGCCTCAATGCAAAAGAATATGGCGCATGCGAACATCGCCATATGTTCGCATTTTCGGCAAATCGCGAATGAGCAAAGTTTGCCGCAAATCGACTGCCGGGCGAACCGCAGGGCCATCTCTAGTACCGGGCTATCCATGGGGAAAGCTAGGTGGAGGCTAGGTGTGGTCGTACCCTGACTAAGAAGCCCAATGAAAGTATACACCTCTTAATAGATTAGGCGCCTCTTTCGGCAGTCCATGCAAATAAATGCAAAACAATGCCAGCTATGGGTTATGCCAAATTGTCATAGATGAGATCAGAAATTCTCTTTCCTACTCAGACCAGAACCATACTGGTCAATGTAAGGCTACCTGCACACAGTGCAGATTTGTAAGCAGAAAAAAACACATGAAAAATGCGATTAAAAAACCGCACATAAATCTGCACTTTTTATCGTGGTTTATGTGTTTTTTGTTGCAAATTTTTTGTTTATGTTAACAGCCTCATTGAAGTCTATAGGGAAAACCACTACATACAAGGTGCGGAATCGAATAAACGTAATTCACAACATGGATTTATGTACGTTTCCAACCCTACTGGCCACCAGTGAGTAATAAAGATAATGTCATACACACACAAGAAGCTTAAAACACAATAAAGGGGTTTTAGGAGATTCTAAAAATGGAAGATCTATCCTTAGGATGGTCGTCAATATCAGATCGGCGAGGTCCAACACACAGGACCCCCATTAATCAGCTGTGTATAGCAGCTGTGCTTGGTATTGCAACTCAGCCCAATTCACTTAAATGTGACTGAGCTTCACTTGATGAATGTGATGTCACTGGTGTAAGAAGAGGCTCTGTTCAGACAGCTGATCGGCAGGGTGTTGGGTGTCAGACCCCCGCCGATCTGATATTGATGACCTATCCTGCAGACCTCTTGTCATACATGGCACATTAGGGAGACTTGAGTCAGATTTAGGGTCTCAGAGCTGACAGTCTAATACTCCAAACCATATGTAATCAGTCACCTCAGTCCATATATTACCAGGAGCAGTCCATATGTAAAATGTAAATCACCTCAGTCCATTCAGGTCTCTTTTTCAGCCTTCGGGGGCACTGCGGCTGCTGCAGTCAGTGCTCACTCCTCAGACTTCAGTTCTAGCCTGGGTCAGGAGGTGTCGGCGGCGCCCACCGGTGGACGGCTGTTCCATTAGTCACAGCGCTCCTGCTTCCTCCTTGGTGGTACGGATGGTGTCCGTCACTGCTGGAGTGTGTGTTACTGAGCGGATTGGTGGAGCAGCAGTTCCAAGTTCACGCTCACTGCTGCTCCATCAATCAGCTTAAGGGCTCATTCAGACTTATTTTGCAGATTAGATGCTGTCCCATAAAAAAAAGAGAAAAGGACAGCACTACCTTTTGCTGAGTTGTCCCAGTAAGTCCAAACAGTGGCGGTGCCTGTGGTGTCAGATCCTGGTCTCAAAGACCCCCCCAAGATGCAGAGATTGTAGAAAAAAACGCAGCACTCCAGCTTCTCAAATAAATCCGTGTTTATTGCTCAACCAGCGTGTGAAGTTTCGACTCAAATGAGTCTTTATCAGGCTCAGTGTGATACATCAATGAACAAAATATATACATGTCACCTAAATCCGATTGGGTGGGAGGTCCACCCCTAAAGTGCCAGTCCCTCCCACATTTTGACTCAACCCACATATCCTAAAGGGGTGACATCATCAATATGCGTTACTGTGAGACATTAATTCAATCTACCACTTACTTGAGGCTGAAGGGGATCATGCAAGTGCCTGCTAATGGGTTTTCCCATTCACTTCTATGGGGCCTTTTCTTCCATTGCACAGCTCATCAAAACAAATGAAACGTGTCGTATGTTTGTCAGTGAAAATCAGGACATGGCCCTATTGAAGTCTATGGGTCAGCAAAAAAACGGAATGCAATCAGTTTTTTTGCAGACATGCTGAACTGTCCGCAAAAAAACAGATCTGCATTTTTGCGGACAGCATACGGCCGTCTGAATAAGCCCTAAGAGTCCATTCACACGTCCGTAAGTGTTTTGCGGATCCACGGATCCGCAAAACACGGACACTGGCAATGTGCGTTCCGCATTTTGCGGACCACACATCGACGTCACTTAATAGAAAATACCTAATCTTGTCCGCAATTGCAGACAAGAATAGGACATGTTCTATTTTTTTCGGGAACGGAATTGTGGACTCAGAAGTGCGGATCCGCAATTTCGTATCCGGGCAGCACATAGAAATGAATGGGTCCGCAATTCCGTTCCGCAAAATGCGGAACAGAATTGCGGACGTGCGAATGGGGCCTAACACTTAGCATTGCAGTTTGGCTGACCACTTTCATAACCACCAAAAGAAGAACCTCATATCTGGGACAGTGGGTGAACCTACTACACAGAATGGAATCCGGAATCTATATAGCAGCATCAGCCAAATTACACTAGAAATCTACAGCATAAATTATTGTTTTTTTCACCAAACTCGGTGCCTTTACATGGTTCCTGCGATATTTAACTCCTTTTCTCGCTGCCTCCAATAGGTTGCTATTGGACATTACAGGGAGGAGGTATATAAGAGGAGAGAAGTACTTCAACTTCCAGCATGTCTAGGCTGTTATTATGTGATATCAGAGTACATTACAGACAGGAGGTATAAAAGCAGAGAACTACAACTCCCAGAATGTACAGGTTGTTATTGAGTGATATCAGAAGATATTACAGAGAGGAGGTAATTTCAACTCCCTGCATGTCCAGCCTGTTATTTGATATCAGAGGATATTCCAGGGACGAGCTATGAGGAGAGAACTTCAACTCCCAGCATTTCTCTGACGATAAACGCATACCTTCCTCTGTTCTTTACAAAGCTCCGCCGCTCCTGCACTTATCACATGATGTTGACATTATCAAAAGTCCTTCAGCTCTTGCAGTGCAGGTTACCCTGTTGGGAAAAAAAAAAAAAAAAAAACACCAATGGCACTGACACCCCTGCTGGGCGCCACCCTAGGCACGTGCCTTCAGGTGCCTAATTGTAAATACGGCCCTGGTTTCCAACATTGCTGGATAACATGCTTATTGCACAATTATTAATTGTGGAAGCTTTACAATGCATTTTCTGCAATTGCACAATGCCTGCCACCAAAATACATGCAGGCATTGTGCTGAAAAATGCGCTTATTACACTTAGTAACTGTAGAAAAAAGACACAATGAAAAAAGACACAAGTGGACTCCCTCTGCAGCCAAAATATATGCTGTTGGTGATGCAGTAAAATATGCTTCTTTGCACACTTACTACCTGTAGAAGCTTTGCAGCAGTTTTTTGGGGAAAAGGGGTGCAACTGCATGTATGTATGTACGTCTGTATGTATGTGAACAGCTTCTGCCCTGTAACAGACACAATATACTATCTCACACTATCCTGCCCATATTGATAAAACCTGTCTTTCTGTCAAGTAATTCAATCTACCTAAGTAAATATATATCCTTTCCAATACCTAACTCTGTTCCTAAGATCCTAAACCTCTGTGTCTAATTGTTGTGTATGGGAGACACATCCTATCACATTAGTGTCTGATCTCAGATTGGCGTCTCTGTTTGGGACCTTACATAGAGCCTAATAGACAAGTAAATATTGTCCCTTCTGATTGGCTATGAGGCTGACTGCAAGACATTATGAACAAGCACACTGGCTACGGTCCTGCCCAGGGTGATGTCATCCTCTTCCCTGCCCTATCTCCCTCACTAGTGTACTGATGTTGATATGTAAAGTGGTGGGCGCACTTTTACACAATTTTTCTGTAAAGTTGGGTGGTAGTGTCTATATGGTGTATTTACCGTATTTTTCGCTTTATAAGACTCACCCGATGATAAGACACACCCCAGATTTTAGAGAAGTAATATAAGAAAAAAATATTTTTCATTAGACCTCATATCAGATCCTCACATCAGACCCCCATATCAGGACATCATATCAGACCCCCATATCAGCCCTCCATGTCAGAACCCCATCAGACCTAAAGATCAGCTCTTTATTATTACCCCTATCAGACCTCAGATCAGCCCTTTATTATTAACCCCTATCAGACCTCAGATCATCCCTTTATTATTAACCCCCATCAGACCGCAGATCAGAATAAAAAAAATCCTGTTACCTCTCCTGCGCCGTGGCTCCGCTCTGGGTCTGGCGTCTTGCTTCCCTGTCTTCTCCGGCCCGTGCTGCACTGTCACCTCACAGCATGCAGCGTCAGGTCATAGTGTGCGCACTACATCCTGACACTGTACGTGGTCAGGACAGTGCAGCGCCGGCCCCATCAAAGAAGACAGAGGAGGGTGAGTGCCGGAAGCGCTTGCTGCGCTTAACCTAATTTATACTAGTGAGCGCTTCCATAATGTAAGCATATGTAAACATATGTCGTGACACCACGTGTCCGCCGTTGAGTAGGGAACCTGTTGTAAAAAATTTGAATCCCACCCCTGAGTACACCCGTCAGATCACCCCTGGCACCTCAGTGTGCCGCACCCATTTATGTTCAATTCAGAAGTAATGCTTGCTTCTACAACTTACAAGACAGATTACAAGAACTTCTTGTAAGATAACCCTGGATTTCAAAGAAATGTCTCTGGCAGTCGAAAATCTTAAGAAAAGCTCTGGATGAGGAGCAAAAAAAATTTCAAAAAAAATTCCTGTAATGATTTTTTATTCTTCTACTTTATTCCAGATGAAAGGAGCCACAACTGCCTTTGGTATGTATGGCTAGTAATGAATACATAGAACTATTTTGGAAGCCACTTCAAGGTCTTACATAAAAGCAGCTCAGTCATAATAACAGCGCACAAGTCATCAGGAAAGCTAAGAATAAGAAAAAAAAAATACAAGTGAGAGGGATTCATGTGGAAATACAGCCTCTGATGTTTTAATAGTCTATTTGCTTAATATGGAGTTTTGCTACTGCGGGTTACAGAAAATAAAAACTTTCCACGGTCTCTCTTCTCGTCTACATTTCATACACTGAAATATTTGATTTGTGCAACTCAAGTTAATACAGCCACACGCCGTCTCCAAATCAGCAAATTTGCAAAATTAAGTGCTGTCGGAGGTGTATTTTTCTGCTTGCTTCTGCCACACAGGAACAACTGCTTACATTGAATTGAAGAACATCAGTAGGAGGAGAAGACCTAAAAAAATACTTGATGCCAGAACCAGCATATTTGCTCAATACAGAAGGTGTTATGAGGTGTGTGTCCTGTTACCGTATCTTTATGACGGACATGCAGAGTGAGAGTTGTACAAATAACATAGGAATATCTTTTTTTTTTCTTTATTAAAAGTGTTTTTATTTCGATGATTTTTGTTTTACGATTACAAATAATAACAAAAAATAATTAAATAACATAATAATTATACATAATTTTTATAATTGTGATTAACATAAGTATCTCGAGAGGATTCAAATTGGATTCTTTCGCAATGTTTAAATATTTTTCAGTTGGTTAAATTGGTTACATTTTTGGGACTGAATAAATGAATTGGAAACATCAAAGTTTGAGAAATAATAATAATCATAATGGATAAAAATATCAGTTTTGTGTTGCCATACCCCAAGAGCCAAAATATTGTTTTTCTATTGACATATCCATATGAGGGCACCATTTGGGGTTCATAGAACTCATTGATTGACTTTTGCGGGGAGTAGAAAAAACAGGTAATCCAATATTGTGTTTTTTTTTATGACATTTACTGTGCCATATTATTACTGCCTGCCAGTGCCTTTAGGCCATACCTAGTAGATATCAACCAGTAGCAGGCCTAGTGTGCTGTGGATATTATGCTGCAGGGCAGGAAGGGGTAAGTGGATCAAAACACAGCTTTCTATCTATGAGGTATAGAGCAGTATGATAAAAAAAGGGCTGTGCACATGAGCAGTGATTTTCACGCATCACTTGTGCGTTGCATGAAAATCGCAGCAAGCTCTATATTGTGCATTTTTCACGCAACGCAGGCCCCATAGAAGTGAATGGGGCTGCGTGAAAATCGCAAGTATCCGCAAGCAAGTGCAGATGCTTGCGATTTTCACGCATGGTTGCTAGGTGATGATCGGGATGGGGACTCGATCTTTATTATTTTCCTTTATAATATTGTTATAAGGGAAAATAATAGCATTCTTAATACAGAATGCTAAGTAAATTAGGGATGGAGGGGTTAAAAAAAAATAAAAAATAATTAAACTCACCTCATCCACTTGTTCGTGCAGTCCGGCTCGTCTTCTTTCTTCTTCTTTGAGGACCTGGGAGGAAAAGGACCTTTGGTGACGTCACTGAGCTCATCACATGGTCCATCACATGATCCATAATCACGTCACCAAAGATCCTTTACCTCCCAGGTCCTCAAAGAAGAAGAAAGAAGACGATCCAGGCTGCGCGAACAAGTGGATGAGGTGAGCTTAATATTTATTTATTTTTTAACCCCTCTATCCTTAATTTACTTTGCATTCTGTATTAATAATGCTATTATTTTCCCTAATAACCATGTTATAAGGGAAAATAATAAAATCTACATAACACCTAACTCAAGCCAGAACTTCTGTGAACTTCGGGTCTGGGTACCAAACATGCCAATTTTTCCTCACGCGTGTGCAAAATGCATTAAAACGCATGCGGTGGGACTGCTCCCCCAATGAGAAACACGCTACAGTGTTTGGGGTTTGAGCAGTTCCCCCCATATTTGCCACTATATTTCTGTGATTTTGTTTTATATGTATTGAATGTGCCTTTACCTGCCATTTAAACATTCTTTTGCACCTGGTAGCCTCCATTACATGGTCTGATATGGGTGTGGCTTACAGTCTTGCTTTGTTCACATTGCATTAGTTGTCCTGCTATGCGGTTGTGTGGAAGCTTGGCTGTGAGCTGGATTTCATCACCTTCAGACCGTGTTCACACCATAGTTAGCGTAGTGGTAGGACCCCTTGCCATGCTGAGGACCGTGACGTGGTGCATGATGGGCTCCGATGTGTTCCTGACAGGAATATATTGGCAAAAGTCTCAGCTTTTAATATCTGCTTGTATGACTAGCTAGTATAGTCAGTGGTATATCCGTTTGGTGCATTTTTTTTCTGTGATTTTTATGCCCACACTAACACCAGAATAAAGTAGAGACAGGTAAGTTGATTTTATTGGTCTGTCATTTAAAAGTTAAAAGTAAGTGGTTGCCGAGAACCAACATCACAATCATTGGAGACTGGGCCTGGAAAAGAATTACGGCCACCTGAGAAGAGTCCTGGTTATTCATGGATTCCTGCTCTCCTGCCCACCTGCTGATGACTGACCGGCTTCTACCTAGTTTTCTCCCTTTCTCTCTAGGAGACAATTACCAATCATCAGCAGATGGGCGAGAGAGCAGGAGATTGTGTATAACCAGGACTCTTCTCAGGGAGATGTGCCTCTTTTCCAGGCCTGGGCTGCAATGATTATGATGCTGGTTCTCAGCAACCACTTACTTTTAGCTCATGAGTGACACACCGCTGAGATCAGCATTTCTGTCACTATTTTATGCTGCCCTCAGTGAGGTCAGCATAAAGTTGATAACAGGTTCCCTTGTTCAAATCTCCTGCCTGCAAATAGCATTGTCCTGCCTGGCGGCTTGCTCTCGTTTAGGAAGCCAGCAAGTTTCCTGGAGCATTGGTGTGATGTCACAGTCTCCCGTACAAAAGACTTCAAGAACTAAAAAAAATCTGACGTGTTTCAGAAACACCTGTTTTCTTTGTCAGGAACGAATTTTCCATATTGGCAGGGTACAGGCAGGTAACCCTTGAACAAATACCCAACAGCTACATAGGTAGAAAGGAGTGCGATCCACAGTAGGACCACACACTCCTCTACAGTGATATCAATAATATATAGACATATCTATTCACTCAATAAGGAAGCACAATAGTGGAACATTAATATTGTAATTTACAAACCACCCATTTATCAAGTTTTTTTGATCTGAAAAACTGCTGCTAAGGATTTTATGTACTTTTTCATCATTAGGATTGTTGCTGGAGGGATAGAGTATATTTCTGGCTGAGTAGGAAGCCTCATTGATTTATATACACAGCATGTGTAGGATAGGTCATTGATATTTGATTGTTGCGGGCCAACTCTTAGCACACCCTCTGATCAGTTGTTATAAGGGGCTCCAGGGCTTCCTGCAGCATTATCAATATTAGCATCAGGCTGCAGCCTGATTGGTACTCCGAATGCCACACTTTTTGTAGCAGCTGTTCTTAATATTGCAGCTTTGTTTAATTTGAATGGGATAAAGCTACACCAGCAACGGAAAAATGATGCATTACATGATTCTCATAGCAGTAAATGTCTGAGTCTGCCAGAGTGAGACAGAGAGAGAGAGAGAGAGAGAGAGAGAGAGAGGCTCTTTGTATTGAGTCTTCCCTCTTTTATCTATAAATTCCTAATAGGATTCTCGAAAATAGTCTTCTAAACTAGACAACCCCTTCAGACACAGAATTTACAAAATGGTACTGTATTTGTTAGATGAATAGGAAGAAACAGCAATGATATCACCTTGGGATGTTAAAGTTCATTTCAATAAATTTGAATTGCTTGCTTGATCATATGGAGGGAGGGAGATGGCTTAGTTGATGGTCTTTTGTTTCTTTGAGGTTAATGTAAAGGGTAAGATTGTTCTTGTTAGAAATCATCCTAACTCTATTTTTGATCTTGGATACTGTTCCCGAAAAAATTAAGAAAAATATTTAAAATTAAAATTGATTTCTGTGTTACTAAAATGTTATTAATAATGGTGTTGAATATGTGTTTAATTAACACATTACAAACTGTGACTTCATTCTGTTTTGTGCATAGATTATTTTTTTAAATTTAATTTAACTTCGGATCCTAAAGTAACCCCATCCCAAAATTCCTCCTCAGTCATATATTATCCCCGACACTGTAACTCAGACGTCAAGAAAGGTCCTGTCAATAAGCCAAGGATTCTTGCCTGACAATCTGCCTTTCACACAGTGTACATCGTGATGACTTAACGCTTGTTTGCCATGATACGAGACTGAAATTGCTTTTAAATGAGGAAGAAAGCCATTATTTAATCAATAAAATTACAACAATTTAGGAAAATTTGTCTCCAATATAAACAAAAGGAATGTCTCTGCACTGTGTGAAAACAAGTGGAAATTGCTTGCAGATCTGCCTGATATTAGAAGTCGTAAAGACAGCTGAAGTTGACATTTTTCGTAATTATTCTGAATTAACAGAATTCATTTTATATTTTTTGACATTTTAAAAACAAAAATTAATCTGGTACTGGGACAAGGTCAACTATTTCAGTTCTTGTTATTGACCATGGGACAACCATAAATGATGCCATTAAATTAGAATTAAAACAGAATATACATTTCAGAATATCAGTCCGTTAGATCTATCAAATCGAAAATGCAATTTTGAATATTTTCAATTTTGTCAAAAACTCCTAGGTTGTTCTCCTTTATAATTATTTGAAAATATAAGTTATGAAATCATAAAATAGTGACTGAGTTTTTTTCTGCCATACATTGTATTTAAAAAAAATTAAAAAATGTTGATACTTTATTTTGTAAAATTTACAGCAATAAAAATTTCATACAAAAACCACAAACAGGACTTCTGTAGATTCATCCTGAAAGAATATAACTGTTTATGTCCTTAGTTTGCAATGTATTGGTGCCATTTTGATGCTCAGTTCAGAGGTTGTCATGGCTTTTTCATGTAGAGGTCTGTAGGGAAGCAGAGGTATATCGTTGGCTATACATATTAGACAAGCACCCTAATTTTGTTGGGAATGGCTAACTATGTCAAAGTATGGGGTCTCTTTTGACAGCAGATGTTGGGGGAACATGTTGGAACTCACAATGTTTAATTCCTGTTCAAAGTATCAGACGGCGGCTTATTCCATTCTTCCCATTGAGAAAAACATGCACGCTTGGGAAGCACAAAACGAATAGCTGTCCACAAAACAAGTGTTCGACCAATAGCTATCTCAACAGTATGACCAGCAGAAGTCCCAAGTGGGTCCTGCACAGGAACTATGACTGAATGTCAACCTCAGGCTGATTTCAGGTGGCTTTATTTCAATAAGTATTTTTATTCCCCCATTGAGGACAATTGACAATAACCATTACATTAAAATAAATAAATACTATACTTACTGTGTACTTATTGTGAAGTCCAATATGTTCTTCTCTTCTCGTGCCTCAAATGAATGCTTTTTGTTTCCTATATTTCTAACATTTAGGCTAAGGGGCCACAGGAACTTTTAGTTATGTGTGTTACCGTGACCGCCAACCTCAATGTTTACCAAAGGGACAAAAAAGTTAATGGACAACTTATGACAATATCATCATGTAAAGGTTTTTTACCATCTGAAAGCATTGAGGTCATGCATGAACAGTCATAGTAAACCCATATCACTGCCATGGAGCCCTAGCATTAGACTTGAACCCAAGGGCACCTATGACAACATAGGGAAAATGAACCTATGTTTGTTTCCAAGGGCAACCAACATATTTTAGAAAGCAAGCATTTAAATAGCTACTCCACTACACATGTAAATTTATACAGTACGTTCTCCCTATGTTTTCGTGGATTTCCTCTGAATTCCATAGTTGTGATCCCCAAGGGCAGCATGGTGGCTCAGTGGTTAGCACTGGAGCCTTGCAGTACTGGGGTCCTAGGTTTGAATCCAACCAAGGACAACACCATGCATGGAGTTTGTATGTTCTGCCTGTGTTGGGTTTCCTCCTTGTACTTCGGTTTTCTCCCACACTCCAAAGACATACGTACTGATAGGGAACTTACATTTTGAGCCCCATTAAGGACAGCTAGATTCTAATGTAAAGCACTGCGGAATATAGCAGCGCTATATAAGTGCATAAAATAAGTAAAGGGAGATAGGGACCGAATTGAGGAATGTACAATGCTGCATCATATATTGGTATGAAAAAAAATGAATAAAATAAGTAAAATAGAAATGTAAGAATAGAATATTTCAGAATCGTGAATAGGTGCCATTGTGTCCCATTAGTCCACATACTGTATATGCGTGAAAGTCAGAAACTTTATTCTCAGCTGTGATCGTAGCCCGGTAACATCTGATACTTTATACCCAAATAAACAAGACGCCATCCCCTTCATGTTTTTCCTCTCTCATCATGTTCATTCTAGAATGTTAAGAGACAACATGCGGAGAATCAACATACAGTTCAAGGAAGATCCCCTACTGAGCTGCTGACATGCTTCCCTCGGTTTGTGACATGGATGGTATTTGCTGGTGTCACGCAGTGGGGATCTTCATTGAAGCTTATGTTTTTGAGTTCCATCTTGACCTCTGAACTTTTACTCTTTAACATACTTAGCCCCATTCTTCCCATACAGTGATTGACTCATGGGTAATTTTCCGCTGACTGTAATTTCTGGAGTCATATATTTTTTCAAAGCGATGGCTGTGATTTGCCCTTCGTGAACTTTTTGTTGCATGTTTTACATTCTTTTTGAGTAAATTTTCATCAAGTATCATTTGGAATTAGTTTATGTAACATGTGATGAGAGGTCAGATCCTACATGGATCATTTTTGGATTTAGTAGTAACATCTATATTGTTAAATTCCCATTATAAGTAAAAAGTGACACGCATTCGGCAAATTTCATTTATCACTGAATATTTTCAGTAAATATCATTTTTCTGTAATAGCTTTGCTAACACAGTTATTGAAACCTGAGTTTTTACCAATAGAATAAAAAATCTCACTTACATTATGCCACGTATTGGTGTAATTATTTTTCATATGACCATATACACCTCCCTTTTCGGGAAATGCTCCAGACAAAACGTATACACTGTGTTATGCCTAGTACAGCTCCTGAGGGGGTGGTATACAGTTACACTTTCCATTAAAGCAACTCAAAATATATGTTATTATAGGTGTTTTATCCTTAGGATAGGTCATCAATATCAGATCGGGTGTGAACTGACACTCGGCACCCCCACCGATTGGCTGTTCTCAGCACGAAGTAACACAGAAAGTAGAGCCAGAAGCACAGCTCCATTCTCTGTGTAGAGCCATGCCGGGTTACTGCATGTGGATGGGAGTGAATGGGGGCTGAGCTGCAGTAACCTGGCATGGTCACTACTTGGAGGACGGAGCTGTTCTTCTAGCTACGTTCTCTGTGCATCAAACAGCTGATCAGTGGGGATGCCTGGTGTCAGACGGCCAATGATCTGATATTGATGACCCAGAAAACCCCTTTAATATATTGAAGACTGTAATATATCTCCAAATGTAAAATAAATATGTATGAAAAACATCAAACTGATTTGGTAATCCTCTCCAAATATAGTGCATGCTTATTTGGAGTAAGGAACACCAGGAGGACTCATTCACCAGGATTCAACAAGAGTTATATAAAAAATATAACGGTGATTTATTTTCGCTTACTTACAAAAATAATTTAAGGAAAGTCTTAGTCTAATTGTCCATGTGTGAATATTGAAAGTCCTTGAAATATCCTTTCTGAAAGGTAGGTGGCTTCTTCTTAGGCTCCATATGTTCCTTTCTTCAGAAGCATCCCCCAACAGAGTGAGTAAGAAGACGACCCCCTTGTCTGTCTTGTAAAACTACAACTCCCACAATGCCCTGCTGTAGGCTGATACCTGTAGGCTGTTCGGGCATGCTGGTAGTTGTAGTTTTGCAACAGCTGGAGGGCCGCAGTTTGAGGATGCCTGACTTATACCATAGATACAGGCGTGTACTGTATGTGCTTCTACATTGTCACATATGGAGACTTCAAATATAGGTTTTGACGTCCTAATACAAACCTCCCATCGCCCCTGTGTATCACTATAGATGGTGTCAGTGTGTAGTGTAAAACATCCTTTATATTAAATACCAATTAATATTATATCACATGTTATTTAACAAAGACTAGGAGTAAGCAATCCGCTCATCGTGATTGACAGGTTGATCAATCCAGAGTAAATTGCCTCTCTGGGGTAAGTCAACTTTAACTTCATCCTGAGTGCTTCCCACTGACATCTACCTGTGATCACACTACACCCGATCCATGCCATGACAAGTCTTCCAAGTAGAGAAAACATCTGTCTGTATGATGGTGGGTCTGTATGTGGTCTGGTGCTCAGGCAGTTACATTTTTAGGTTACGATCACTATCGATTGGCCCACGGCCATGCTGCGGTCGAGTTCCACAAGGCCAATTAGGCTGCATCTGTCTCTTACTTAACTAATGAAGACTGCACTGTATAGCCGGTCTGCATTGTTAATGGCTGGGCGGTACCTTCCATACCATCTATACAGTGCGGTCTTCATTAGTTACATAAATGGCAGCTGTGGCCTAATTGGTCACACGGTACTCAACTGCAGTTGGCCTCGTTCCAAACTCCTCATGACCACGCTGTGTGGTCGTACCCTAAAGCTTCAGGAACTTGAGGTGTTTGTGATTGTGTGGACGTTTTAGAGATGAGCGAATTTATTAGAAATTTGATTCGGCTGATTCGCCGAATTTCACCCAAAAATTTGCTCCGTGAATAATTACTTTGTCACAAAGCGCAGTAGCGGGTGCAATGACAGGGAGCTGCGATAGCGCCGTCCCTTTCATTGTACCCCTCAGATGCCGCGTTCATACATGATTGCGGCATCTGAGTGTAAGTTCACACAGTTTTTAACAATAAAAAAACAATTGCATCAAACTTACCACCTCCATTTGCTTGCGACGGGCTGGCCGCCCACCATCTTGCTTGAAGATCTTGGCTGAAATCCCGGCTGATGCATGATTACACCAGCCCCCACTGAGGCACTTAGGTTCTAATTAAAGCTTGCCTAGCTGCAGGATCAAGTTCCACAGCTCTCAGTAGGACTACCACTCCTCACTGGTGCTCATTACCTGCTAACAGAACTGTGCTTTACATACACAATCGTCACCTGTTCTCTCGCTCAGGGGCATTGCTACGTAGGTTAAAACATTCGAGGCCTGGGCCCCTGATATTTTGTCCCAGGCCCCGAATGTCCTGCCTGCCAGCTAGATACAACTGTATTGCTGTCCTCAGGAGGGAAATTCAATTGAATCTAATGCACTGCAAGAGCTGAAGGACCTGTGGTGACATCACAGGTCATGTGACCAGTAAAACAAGCAGTGGTTGAAAAGGACCTGTAATGATGTCACCGTCATGTGACCAGTGCAGGAGAGGACAGCAGTGAAGAGGAGAAGTTCTGGGGGAAGAAGCTGTGGTGATGTCTGCTACATGAGTAGAGGTAAGTGAAGGGAGAGGCAGAACAATGCTGGGAGTTGTGGTTATTTAACTGGAACTGTATGTTAGGGGTGAAGGGAGGGATGTTATTTACATGGAACTATGTGTTGGAGGTGGCTGGGGAGAGGGTCATGTTATTTACATGGGACTGTATGTGGAAGGCGGCTGTGGGAGAGGATGATGTTATTTACATGGGACTTTATATTGGAGGCTGCTGTTGGAGGGAATGATGTTATTTACATGGGACTGTATGTTGATGGCGGCTTTGGGTTAAAGTGATGGTATTAACATGGGACTGAATGTTACAGGGGTCTGAGGAAGTGATGTTATTTACATGGCACTGAATGTTGAGGGGGAAATGTTATTTGCATGGGACTGTATGTTGAAGGCGGCTGGGGGAGTGATGTTATTTACATGGGACTGAAAGTTGACAGAGTGATGTTTACATGGGATTGCATGTTGGAGGCAGCTGGGGAGGTGGTGATATTATTTACATGGGACTGTATGTTCAAGGCGGCTGGGGAGGAGGTGATGTTATTTACATGGGACTGTATATTGGAGGGGGCTGGAGAGATGTTGTGATGTTACTTACATGGGACTATGGCAGAGGGAGGGAAATAGTGTTCTTTACATGGGACTATATTGGAGGGGCTGAAGGGAGGGGAGTAATGTTATTTACATCAGACTGTATTTTGGAGGGGGCAGGAGAGATGGTGTGATGTTATTTACATGGGACTGTATGGTGGAGGGAGGAAAATAACTACAGGGGGCACTGCAGGGGGTATTATAAATACTGGGGGGACTTCAGGGTGAGCATTATAATAGTAGGGGGCAGTATAAATACTGGGGGCACTGTAGGGGTATTATAAATCCAGGGGACATTAGATGTTCTTATTACTACTGGGGGCTCTATAGGAGTGACTTATAGATCCGCCTTATTACTACTGAGGGGTCTGTAGAGAGCTTTATTACCACTGGGGTAACAATAGGGAGCCTTATTTCTACTGGGGGCTCTCTGAGGGCCTTATTAATACTAGAAGACTCTTCTACTAATGGGGGCACTCATGGGGAGCATTATTACAGTTGGGGCACTGTAGGGGGCAGTATTACTAATGGGGGCATTCTTGGGGAGCATTATCACTGTTGGGGCACTGTAGGGGGAAGTATTACTAATGAGGGCATTCTAGAGGGGAATTTCTATTGGTGGGACTATGAGGAGCACTATTAGTATTTGGGGGTATTGGGGGGCACAGCAAGCAGCAGTATAACACTGGGGGGACTCCAGGTTGGGGGATGATAATAGAAAAGTGAGGAAGCTAAGATGTCTGTGTGTCACACTCTGCAGAGACGAGGTGCAGCTGAGAGAAGCTGTACGGACCAAATGGAGAAGGTGATAACAGAGAAGATCTACATCGGAGGAGACTTCACCTGGGAGGCACTGGATGTGACAGGCATAGCCTGTCTTGCTGTATAGCAAGTACAGCAAAATGCAATGTGTGGGAGAGGGTCAGTTTAGAGAACTAGGCCATACTCATTGGTGCTTGGGCCCCGGATCTTTTAAGACCCTGGCAACGCCCTTGCTCTCGCTGCATGCAAAGGCCATGTTTCACCCCCAATAGTAGCTAAATGCTGTAATATCAGTATAGAGTGCCTGTGTTATACTGTCATACAGTGTGTGTGTGAACACATAACAGAACCATAATAAAACTGTACTGTTTTGATTTAAAAAATGCCATAAGTTGATGCAAGAGGTCGTGTCATCAGATTGTGGTAGGTACAGAGTATTGGAGAAATGTAACTGGTGGAGCCCTGCTCCTAAGAATATGATCATCTATGAGGGAAATTTATTAAGACTGGCATCTCATACACCCGTCTTGATGTAGTGGAGTGAAAAGTGCCTAATTAATTAAGAGGAGCAGGCCTCTTAATAGGTTTGACGCATTTCTGTCTGTCTGTGCTCTAGAAAGTGGATTTGATCTATAATTTGTGTAACCTTTCAGTAAAGTAGAGAGCACAACATGGAAGGCATAAAGCAGCAAATGTTTGCTCAAATTTTGCTAAAATTAACAACTTACAGTAGTACCCCAAAAGTCCCTTAAATTCCAAAAACATTTTATAAAATGATGAAAATGGTCCGTACAGGAGTAGAAAACATGTCTGCTTTACCCCAGGTCGTATCTGGTCTTGCAGCTTCATTCCATTGAAGTAAATGGGGTTGAGCTGCAATACCACACATAATTCGTGGACATCACCCATGCTTTTCTAATCTTGTACAGCCTTTGAAACTTAACCTTACATTTGAAGCTCAAAATACTTAAAAATACTGTGACATCCTAATTTATAGTAAACTACCTTCACAAATTATTCACAATGCCATAAATACCAGAACAATACACCTCTACAAAGGACCCTACACATACCCCCTAGGACCCTTTGAGTTAAAGGGTTATTTAGGTACCTGTCACAAACTCACCTGTCTGGGCTCCCAGAGCGCGATCTCTGGCTTTAGCGCGGCCGAACTGGGGGAGACGCACTTCTAAGCTACGACCCTTGGTAACGCGATAGCATCCTTAGAAATGCTCTGTTTCTCCCCACAGCAGGTGGTAGGAGATTAACAGTGGGCTAATTGCTCAGGTGTTCTATTCCTATGTGCTACTGTTTCTGACTAATGGAGCACTGAGTTAGGACCTATCAGGTTCTGATCCTGGAACTTGGTGCTTAAGTTAAACCCATTCCTGGCCATAAACCAGTGCCAGTGATAGTCTCTGACTCACTAGCTGTGTTCCTGTGCCTATTGAATTGCTAGTTCCACTGACCTCGGCTTGTCTTCTGACCACTCTCTGTCTCTCGTTTGGTACTGCATAGCCTGTCTGGTTCTGATCTCGGCTTGTCTTCTGACCACTCTCTGTCTCTCATTTGGTACTACATAGCCTGTCTGGTTCTGACCCATTTATGCATGACCCTGGTTTGTGTTGTTTTGTCTCTTGGTGTTTGTCTCGGAACCTTAGTAGTATAGGGACTGTCAACCAGTTGTGGTCTTGCTACTTAGGGCTTGTACTGCAATTAGGTAGGGAAAGCGGGCTGGGTTCTAGGTCAGGGCTCACTGTCCGTGTCTGCTCCTACCTACAGGTGTTACAGTACCTCAATATTTACGGCCTATCCTTAGGATGAATCATCAATATCTGATGCAGGGTCCAAAACCCCACACCCCCACCAATCATCTCTTCTACTGTAACTTCAGTGAAGAAAGTTGGCACTGTACCTACAAGGCTTCATCCACTGTGGTAGATTTATCAAAACTGGTGTAAACGAAAACTGTCTTAGTTACCCTGTCGAGGGAGGAAGTATCTTAATAAAAAGGATTGTCCAAAGAGGACAATCCGTTCAAAGATAAATATCACTTTGTCACATTACATAAATAGCCAAATGCTTTCAAATAATTCAGACTGTATAATTTTTATGGTATGAGAAATAAAATATTCAGCCAAAAATATGAAAGCAAAAATTATAATAAATTTCTTGCAGCCACGTAGGCTTTTCCTTGATGGCTCAGTGCTGAGAGCACTGTGCAGCATTGTAAATCATGTTGAAGTTGGCAGATCATTTGACAGTTTAAATTCCCTTTTGATTTCAATTAGCCAAATATGATGTCACATAGGATAAACATTTACCCATCAACCACATCAGAGCTGAATGTGTCAATAATCTGTTTTCCACGGCAGGTTAAATGTGACGGACAGACATATGGACGGTAGTTTTAGCTCATGCCTTATAGCATGTACAACCCCCAGCATTCTTGGACAAAAATAATTCATATACAAGGGAGTACAAAGAACCATTCACATTGCCCATGCAATATACTGTGAGGATATATTTTTTTGTGCGCAGTAATTAAATGAATTGACAATGATTTTAGGTCTCATATGAAATTATCTTTAGACTGAAGTTTGAAAACAGAATCTTAAAATATAAAAAAAAATTAAAATTTTTATTGACCAGTGAACACACTTGATGTCCTTATCCAAAAAGGACATAAAGCCTATCCCATTACGTTATCCTGACTTCTAGGGGTTTTCCTATATTACTGTAGATATGTATGATGATCTATGGGCTATGCCATAAATGTCTGATTGTTGGGGGTCCTTTCTCTAGGACCTTGTTTGAAACCCTTGAGAATGATGGAAACAGCTAAGGCTACATTCACATATCTGCGTCATTTTCGTCACCCTGCTCCGTTAAGGGAGTAGAACAACGGAATTAGGGTACATTCACACAACCATGGTGCCGCACTGGCCGTGTTGTGGACGGCAAACCGTGGCTCTGCAAAACACTGGCTGTGTGAACTCCGCATCACAGTGCCACAATGAGCTTCAATGGGTGAGCCATCCGCAAGATACAGTGAAAGATAGGACATATCTTCCATATGTTTTCCGTCTGTTTCTGCGAGTTTCTGGGTCCATGCCTCTGTGCCACAAAAGACAGGACATGTCCTATCTGTCGCCGTATCTTGCAGATTGCGGACCCATTGAAGTCAAAGGGTCCGCACCGCGATGTGGAGTTCACGTAGCCAGTGCCCGTGTTTTGTGGACCTGAAGTTTGCATTCCGCAACATGGGCACGACGCCACCACAGTCGTGTGAATGTACCCTTAATAGAACTGAAATGAACAGAACTAAAAGGGACCCAGTTGACTATAATGGGTTCCGTTTGGTTTCCATTCGAGTGTCCACTTTTTTAGTAGAAAAAAAAATCCTGCATGCATGACCTTTTTTGTTCTTTCCTTTTGGCACAATTGAACCTCCAACACAGATGTGAACGAACCCTGAGCAAGAAGAAATGCCCTAACCTGTAATATCGATTGTTTGACCATATAAATAATTTTGGCCAAAGATTGTAAAAAATATAAAAATATGAAATACACCGTCTTCAAAAATACCCCTGATGTTATAATCGTGAAAAACTGAAGGGGTTGTCTGGCCTGCAAAAATGTTGTTTAATAGGGTCAAAATGGCTTGAGAATATTGTAATACAGTACCTCACAACTCCACGCAGTTCCTGTTCTGATGCTTCATGGGCCCCCTGCCGTTATGAGGGCTTATTTTTTGCCGTACAAGTTGTACTTTAATACACAATGTAGTGGGAGGCAGACAAAAAATTCCAAATGGGGTGGAATTTAAAATAAAAAATTCCTCTACTGTTTTGAGGGTTTTGTTCCTACGGTGTTCCCTTTGCGGCAAAACTAACCTGTGCCCTTTATTCTCTGGGTCAGTAGGAATACAAAGGGGGTGTGGCAGGGGATGAGCCAGGACAGGTGGTGGGATGGGCCAGGGTGGGTAGTGGGCGGAGTTAGGGGGGCCCAATTCAGATTCTTGCTATGGGGCCCAATGATTTCTATGTATGCCTATGATTCTAATCTTGCTGCATTAGAAAATGGCTCTGCAAACTCTGACTTCCTGGCAAGCTTATGGTGGGCTTATGCTTTCACACAGGAGTCAATCAGAATAAGCAGAGCTGCAGTGAGAAGCAGAAACTGAAGCATCCAATGATACAGGAGGGTTCCATTTTCTGTGCACTTGCTCCATGCTGTCAGCCATTTCAGATTGGAGAGAGGGCCATTATACTGTTTTTAAATGTAATTATGAACACTTCTCTATCTCAAATATACATATTTGTATTCAGGTCTTACATGCAATTCAGTAGCACATACTTAGGTTTAATCTGCCATATTAAATAGTATAGGCTCTCCTCTCGTGAGGACAGCAGAATAAAAATTAGATTATGTTTCACTCCCAGTGACAAGCACGTTTGTAGGAATTCTGGAGCCTGGTACTGGTTACAGAAAATTCTATCTGCTACCCAATTTTTAACACCTTTCGAGACATACTGACTTGATTATAATATCACTTAGAAAAATATACAGAGCAGTTTGGTATGTGGAGCCTTCGAGGTTCTCAGTTCTTGGTATTAATGTTATTGATGCTGTTTTTAGTTCACATTGTGATATTCTGTTTAACAGATAGAGATCAGACGGATTCCTGCCATACGGATTAACCAAAATATACATTATACATATTTACAGTATAAAGTAAAAATATGGTAAAATAATTGTTTTAAGATTTATTTTTAATAAGTATTAAAACATAGCAAAAACTATGTAAATATGCTATCGCTGTTATTACATTGACCTGCAGATTAAGGTCATCATGTCATTTTTATTGCAGGGTGAATGCATTAAAAACAAAAATTCAAAAAATAATGAAGTATTTGTTTTATTTACACCCAACATTTTTTCTCCATTTTCGAATATATGATATTAATAATTAAATGGTGTGATTACAAAGTATAACTTGTACCACAAAAAAACCAAAAAAAAAACAAGCCCCCATACAGCTCTGTGTAGTGCCCTGACATTTGTACCTGATGCTGCAATGCAAAAGCCATTGACTCACTACTTTATTGGACTTTGAAGGGTTACCTCGCACTGTGATAAATGCAGTTTTTTTTATATCTGTACTACTTTATATTGTTTTTTATTGTTTTTTTTATGTTTATTGGAATATATCCTGTTCATTTGCACTGTTATTGCACTGCACTGTGGAAAAGTTTAAACGGTATCTGTCAGCAGTTTTGTACCTATGACACTGACTGAGCTGTTACATGTGCACTTGGCAGCTAAAAGCTTCTGTGTTGGTCCCATGTTCATATGTGCCCACATTGCTGAGAAAATTATGTTTTAATATATGCAATTGAGCCTCTAGGCGCAACAGGGGCGTTGCCATTACACCTAAAGGCTCCACTTTCTCACTAACTGCCGCGCCCTCTGCACTTTTATTGACAGCGCCAGAAAGTGAAAACATTATAATGCCTGTCAATCAAAGTGCAAAGCGTGTAGCAGTTGCTGAAAAAGCAAAGGCTCTAGCTGTAACGGCAACAATCCCCGTTGCTCCTAAAGGCTCATTTGCATATATAAAAAAATCTTTTTTTTCAGCAATACAGGCATATATGAACATGGGACCAACACAGATGCCTTCAGCTGCCAAGTACACATGGAACAGGTCAGATGCTCTTTAATGCACAAACAGCTAGTACTGAGAAACTTTGGGACTTTCCCGTCTGTACACTGAGAAACTAGTAATTTTTTTTAGTTACCATAAGGAACTATGCAGTGTTAAAAACAGACAGTGTGCTTTTGACTTTCCGGTTTAGCTGTCAGATTGTTGCTTTAGTCTGGAAACTGCATTGAGGCACAATGCAAGTCTATCGCAACAGTGAACTGCAACATTGTTTATGTTAGGCTGTGTTTCTCCAGCTTCACTCCTCCCACTCACTAGAAGGTTCCTATAAAGGTAGAGCAGTCAAAGCCTCTAGAGATCTTCAGATAGGGATCAGTGTTTAGTAGGAGAGACTCTGCCAGACTGCACAAGTGACCAGAAGAAGATGCTGAGGCAGGAATACCCTGCATGATGACTGAGCCTCAGACCTGGGCCACCAGCTATTTGGCCAGGATACCAGCTTTCTAAGAGAGAGCATAACAGCTAGCTCAGGTCTTTTCTCAGCATGGAAGGTTCTGCCAAGGAAGCGACTGGAGAAGTCAGCTCAGGACATTGCCTGCATTATATTGCACTTGATTTCCTCCAGTAAAAAAGCACACTGGTTTACTGCAAACCCTGACTGTCTGGAATTATTTCCCATTGGGGTGCACCACGCCTTACTATCCCCATCAGAAAGCAGCAACAGATGGTGACACCTTGATGCTGTGGGTGCCTGGGGCCACCTCAAACTCGGTCACTGCATATGTCAATGTAAAAACTAATTAAGAAGTGGTCCGAGCCTCTTCTTTATAACCGAAAACTGAAATGTAATAGGCAGAAGCTCTTGGTAGACTTGTGTCATGAATAGTCATTAAGATGATAAATAGGACTGCCACTGATTATAAATTTAGGGTACGGACTGTTCCATGGACTTGATGCTGGAGTTGCAGCCATGATGTGGTCAAAAGCCACGCCAACATAAAAGTAATTGTGACTTTCAAATTGACGGCAATGAAATGACTGTTAATTGTAAATGGCAGTGTAAACAATCAATGAACAATCAAGTTGAAAATCCTGACAACTTGTATGTCAGTGTGGTTTTTGGCCACATTGTGGCACCATCTTGACTGCCTATCCTGGTGGGGTTGGAAAGTTAAAAAAACTCTTTTGACGGCTGAAGGTCAAATAATTGACAAAAACTCAAGTAAATCAGCCCTGGAACTGAATGTGAACATACAACGGCATGTACATTTTAGGTTCAATGTTCACTGCTGCTTAGTTCCTTGTATCATTTTTTTCAGCTAAAAAGCTTCAAATTCTCTGCATGTAAGTCATTTTTAAATGATGATACTATGCCTGCCTGCAGTCACCACCAGGGGGAGCTTTTGAGTTGATAAAACTATATTCAGCTAAATCCACTCCCTAGTGGTGGTATCAGGGAAATAGATTATCATTTAATCCCTTAATGACCACCCAACGATGGTGAGTGATGTAGGACCTCAGTTTGTAGGGATAGAGGGGGGTTGCCAGCTCCAGGAGCACTCCTGCGCTAAGAACCAGCCGTTACTAACAGCTCAGGCTTAATGTTGCCCTAACAGCCATCTATGTCATTGTGACACAGAGTATAATGTATGGGCATACAGGACAATGCTAATCTATTTTAAGTGTTATGACATAGTTATCGCATAATGAGATAAAAAAAAAGTAGAAAACTCATACAAAATACAAAAAAACAAAAACAAAATAGCCATTATGTGGTATAACATATATGTTTATTGTGCACTGTACACGTTAAATAAAAATAGAAAGCCGTTGCATATTATCCACATGACCGTAAAAACCTGAAGAATTCATTTATCAGGTTATTTTGCCTGTACACGAACAGTATAAAAAATTTAAAAAAATGCCAAAAATTGCTTTTTCTGTATTTACGAAGCAAACAAATTATATAAATTACACGGTAATTTAAATGTCCCCCTTGAACAATGCCAAAAAAAAAAAAAAGACATTTCCTAACAAGGCCTCAGACAGCCATGCCAAAGAAAAAAATAAAACACTTATGGTTGCTGTATTGCAGAGAGGCAAAAAAGGAAGAAAAAAAAACCTCTGGTCATAAATGGGTGAAAGGTAGTCTGTCAGCAATCAATTCATTGATAAACCGGGCACAATGTCTTGCAGAGCGAGTTCAGCTGACTGTAATGCTACCTTTCCCTCCTTTGCTACTTTTAATCCATATGCAAATGAGCAGTTAAGTGCTCTGAAGGTGGACTCAAGCCATTCTATGCCCCCTTGCTCCTCCTGCTTCCTTTGCTAGTTCCTTCCTCTCTTTCTTGATTGACATAACCAGGTTCAGAGCTCTGTATCAGAAAATCAGAAAAAGACACACTCATTGACATAAAAAAAATATACCGTACCAAGAAACTGTTGGAATGGAATGAAACTTTCCATATATGAATGCAATGAGAATATATGTAAGTGATTACAATATTGCGAAAGGAGAAGTTTATTGGGAAAAACTGTACAATTGAAATGTCTAGCCTGGATACAAGATGAGATACGGCCTCTAGCCTGGATACAAGATGAGATACGGCCTCTAGCCTGGATATAAGATGAGATACGGCCTCTAGCCTGGATACAAGATGAGATACAGCCTCTAGCCTGGATACAAGGTGAGATACGGCCTCTAGCCTGGATACAAGATGAGATACGGCCTCTAGCCTGGATACAAGGTGAGATATGGCCTCTAGCCTGGATATAAGATGAGATACGGCCTCTAGCCTGGATACAAGATGAGATACGGCCTCTAGCCTGGATACAAGATGAGATACGGCCTCTAGCCTGGATACAAGGTGAGATACGGCCTCTAGCCTGGATACAAGGTGAGATACGGCCTCTAGCCTGGATACAAGGTGAGATACGGCCTCTAGCCTGGATACAAGGTGAGATACGGCATCTAGCCTGGATACAAGGTGAGATACGGCCTCTAGCCTGGATACAAGGTGAGATACGGCCTCAAGCCTGGATACAAGGTGAGATACGGCCTCTAGCCTGGATACAAGGTGAGATACGGCATCTAGCCTGGATACAAGGTGAGATACGGCCTCAAGCCTGGATACAAGGTGAGATACGGCCTCTAGCCTGGATACAAGGTGAGATACGGCCTCTAGCCTGGATACAAGGTGAGATACGGCCTCTAGCCTGGATACAAGGTGAGATACGGCCTCTAGCCTGGATACAAGGTGAGATACGGCCTCTAGCCTGGATACAAGGTGAGATACGGCCTCTAGCCTGGATACAAGGTGCGGTACGGCCTCTAGCCTGGATACAAGGTGAGGTACGGCCTCTAGCCTGGATACAAGGTGAGATACGGCCTCTAGCCTGGATACAAGGTGAGACATGGCCTCTAGCCTGGATACAATGTGAGATACGGCCTCTAGCCTGGATACAAGGTGACATACGGCCTCTAGCCTGGATACAAGGTGAGACACGGCCTCTAGCCTGGACACAAGATGAGATACGGCCTTTAGCCTGGACACAAGATGAGATACGGCCTCTAGCCTGGATACAAGGTGAGACACGGCCTCTAGCCTGGACACAAGATGAGATACGGCCTCTAGCCTGGATACAAGATGAGACACGGCCTCTAGCCTGGATACAAGATGAGATACGGTTGGGCATGGAGGCATGCAGGTTCTGTATGATATCCTGTGGCACATTCACCCACAGATATTAGAGCTGGGCCTGTAGATCCTGCACACTCGTAGATTGCTAATGCCGGCGTCCAGCTGGTCCCATAAATGCTTGATTGGCGATAAATTTGGTGACTGAACAGGCAAGGGCATGTTGTAATATGGAGGAGAAATTCCTAGGAAACCCTTGCTGTGTGTTGGCGACCATTATCCTGCCGAGAAATACCATTTAGAAGCCCTGCCATGAAAGGCAACACAGGTAACACATGTGGCGGCAGGATGTCCTGCACATATCGCTGTTTGTGTCTCTTGTATCACTACTAGGCGTGACCGACTGTTGTATGCGATGGATCCCCAGATCATCACACCAGCAGTTGGGGCAGTGTGTCACGCCACAGCAGAGGTCGGATTGAAGTGCTCACTATGAGGTCTCCATATTCAAACCTGATTGTCGTCGATCACAAACAGATCATGGATTTGTCGCTACAGACAACATGGATTCCAGACCATAGCAGTCCAAATCTCTCATTCACAACACCACTGCAAACGAAAGGCGCCGGTGGTTCACTGTCAATAGCAGGACACGTAATAGGCTCTGTGACACCAAATTTCCTTCTGCTAAGCACCTGGAAATGGTTTCGGCAGAGATGGGGTGTGTAATAAAGGTACCTCCTGGGTCTGAATAGTGGAATGAAACTGTGGTTGCTGCTTGTGCTTGTTGGCCGATCAAGCGACCCTCTCTACTGGTGTCTGTCTGGGCAATCCGGAACCTGTGATCGTGTTCTTGTGTAACCTCTGCTCCCAAGTTCCAAATACCTTCTAACAGCTAGGTCAGAGCGGCCTCGATGGAGGACAAGTCATCAAAAGCAAACACAGACAAATGCATGCTCTCACACTGCTAGAGGAAAACCTGGCACGGACTCCTGGAGTGGGAAACTTGAACTGTAGGAAAAATGTCCAGCCACAGAAATCTTCCAAAACTCGAGTTTATTGACATCCATTAAAAATACAGATGATAAAAGTAATACGGTGATGATGGTGGTTTTGTCACACCACCTATAATAATCAATATACTCAAGTCTGCAACATTGTGTCCAAATATCTACCTCTCTTGGTGCAGGATAAAGATCTGGTTCAGGCCATTCCAGATGGGGTTAGATTCATTTCTAGACAATCTAGCCAGGGACGTAGCTATAGGGGGTGCAGAGGTAGCAGTCGCTACCGGGCCCAGGAGCCTGAGGGGCCCAAAGACCCTTGGGGTGCATAAGACACTGGCATTATAGAAAGTGCATACTGGTCAATTTACACCTCTGGCTGGAGGGAAGGGGTTAGGTTAAGAATTTGGCATGAGGGTGTGCCCTTTCAATGTTTTCCTCAGGCAGCAGGAAGGATATGTGCTCCCCCGCCCCTTGCCAACAAGCACTGAGGGACGGGGGCCCAAGCTGAACTCTTGCACCAGGGCCCATGAGCTTTTAGCTACGCCCCTGAATCTAGCACATTGGGATCTATACTATCACCCAGTTTTTATTTAACCACTGTTCTAGTCACTCACCATGGCTCCAAACAGTGGGCTGCTATGGTTATGGACATAGGATATGCAAGGCATGCTCGCTGAAAAATACAGGCAAGGTTAAGCTGTGGGCGCATGACTTAACACAGGCCCCAGTAACATGAATGCCCTATTGGCACCCCCTAGTATTAAAAATGCCCCATTAGTAGCCCCCAGTATTAATAAGGCCCATATTAGTGACCCCAGTATTAATAATGCCCCATTAATGGCCCCCAATATTAATAAGGCATGCTTGTTTGTGAGAAAATCCAAGCAATTTTTTTTCTTTTGCCACAGGACGTGTTTTTGACATGCACCGTTATATTAACCGTATTACTGCGCATGTTCTTCACGTAAAAATAGTATTTAGGGCAGAAGTCCAATCCTCCAAAACAGAGACTTCGGCATCACCTATCGGATGTCAGTACTGAAAAAAACAATATATCTGCCCTGTCTATGCACTTTTGGGATGTCCATAATGGAGATATCTCATCCTTTTCTTTTCAGGGAGTTGAAAGGGTAAAAATATCACACAGAGGAGGAGACATAAACAAAAAACGTATCATGCGCTACATTTTTTGGATCTTTTATTGCCCACCAGAGTACCCGAAGGGCTAAAACAATGACTAAATGTTATTTGCTGCTATTAACAGTAATGTTTAATTATATACAATGACAGCAGCCAGCCAGTTAAAGGGTTTCTACCACTTAGGTGTCACATATTTAGCTGTCAGACACTAGCGATCCGCTAGTGTCTGCTCTGGCCAACCATCCTAATATAATTGCTTTTGGGGCTGTGGTTTGGCTAAAAAAACTACTTTTATTAATATGCTAATGAGCCTCTAGGTGCTATGGGGGCGTCATTAGCACCTAGAGGCTCCGTCTACCTTCAGAAACTGCCGCCGCCCAGCGCGTCCCTCCAGCCCGCCCATCTCCTCCTGAATGCGATCCTCCTTGTGAGCGCCTGTATTCGGCGCATGCGCAGTAAATGTCTGACAGCTTCCCTGCTCAGACATCTCCACTGCGCCTGTTCCTCGGAGCACTATGGCGTCATCGCGCAGGCGCAGTGGAGATGTCTGAGCAAGGAAGCGGTCAGACATTCACTGCGCATGCGCAGAATACATACGAGGATCGCATTCAGGAGGAGATGGGCGGGCTGGAGGGACGCGCTCGGCGGCGGCAGTTTCTGAAGGTAGACGGAGCCTCTAGGTGCTAATGACGCCCCCATAGCACCTAGAGGCTCATTAGCATATTAATAAAAGTAGTTTTTTTAGCCAAACCACAGCCCCAAAAGCAATTATATTAGGATGGTTGGCCAGAGCAGACACTAGCGGATCGCTAGTGTCTGACAGCTAAATATGTGACACCTAAGTGGTAGAAACCCTTTCACTAGGGGTTAACAACTCAAAATCCAATAATGGAGTCCGTTGTTTAACTAGGGGTTAACATCCCTGGTTTTCTGTGGTCAATTAATGTGATGAGGTCATGGGACCCTCTCTTTTTCTTTTAAAAGTCATGTACATTTTAACTTGTATAGGTCATGATTAAGAACTGTTTGTCTGAAATGCGTTGACCGCATTGACTGTATTTTTAAGGATGTCAAGATACTTGAGTTTTAGAAGATTTCCGTTGCTGGCCATTTTTCCTACAGAGCAAGTCATCAAAACTACCATCCTTGCGCCCCCTCTCTAAGTTTGTCAACTGGTCAACGATCTCTCACCAAGAGGTACATTACCCACAAGTAGCCTCTAATAGGGATTTTATAGGACGACGGGGAAGCACCACTGCATGCCGAGTTTTGCAGCAATCTGACATTTGTAAGTACTTTTTTTGTCAGTAAGTTTATTTTAATAAAATTTGGACCTAAATAAAACAAATTGTTCAAGGGAGACATTTAAATTACACTTCATGAAGCAAAGGTTAATAATGAGCATTTTGAACCGTTTACATTGTGGAATGACATTGAAAATATGTATTTTTCTATGGAAGAACAGATGCCACTCTGTCCAGCCATCACAGGACAGCAGATTGTAGCTGAAAAGATAATCTTTTGGTATTGCAGCTGTCATACGGATATGCTATTTCAGCCTAGATCAACATATTTTACTCTTGTCCATATCTAGACTTTGGACAGTCACTCATGGGAATGATACTATTATGTTGGGAGCAGCCTTCACGTAATTTAGTCTTTCCTGTGACGTTTTATTGCACAGGAGACTGAATTGAAGTCTCCGTGGACTGCGGATTAGAGGCAATTTAGATGCATATTACACCTGTGTGTTCATGTTCCATCTGCACAGCAAATTACAGCTAATAATACATTTAAGACTGTGACATTGGATTTAACATTCTTTGATGATTAGTTCCATAAAAAATATCAGTTGGAGTTCAGTTTTTTTCTGATACAGAGCTCCAAATCCCCTGCTTAGTGATTAACAAGGTTAAATTGCAAAAATGTAGATGCCTGCACACACCACTAGGGGGAGCTCATTTGACGTATAACAGTATGAAAGAGGCTCCTAAGCTCCCTCTAGTGGCTGCAGAATTTTATAAGTCAACTCTTCGAGGAAGATTTACTAAGACGGACATTTCATACGCCAATCTTAAAATGGTTGTCCAGGATTTTACAATTGATGGGGTGAAAATCCTGCACGCCACCGAGCTGTTCTGCAAGTATCGCTAGCATCGACTTCTAATGGGTAGTTTGACAGAGCTGGTTAAACCACAGCAATGAAGTGAGTGAATGAAAGGAGTGATATAGTACCCATCTCTGTCTACTAAACAATAGATGGGCTGTGTAGAGCTAACAGCTGAGTGGTGGCATGCAGGGTTTCAGACCCCTGCCGATCAGATAGGCCATCAATAGTAAAATCCTGCAATATCCCTTTAAACTAAAATTCATTGGCATAAAATATGCCAAATTTATAAAGAGGTGTGCGCCAGAAATTGATTATGTTTTTTTATTTTTTTTGGATTATTTGCTCCAGTTTCTGGCTCAAATTAATCCTGAGCCAGAGACGGAGGAGCAGGAGACGGTTGCCTCCGCTACAGAGGGTAGTACCCATGGAAGTTTAATTCCATCTGTTCTGCGTGGGTGGGCAGAATCGGAGGAAGCGGATGAAGAGATTAAGAGTGATCCTGATGACGACAGCGAAGTCTTGCCTGTTGGTACTCTGGCACACATGGCTGACTTCATGTTAGGCTGCCTTTCCCACGACCCGCGCGTTATATGCATTTTAGACAACACGGATTACTGGTTGTTCACCCTTCTCGACCCCTGCTACAAAGAGAACTTCTCATCTCTCATTCATCTGGAGGAGAGGTCAAGCAAAACGGTGCAATACCAGAAGAGTCCTCAATGATCCCTCAGTGCCTTACAACTACTAGATGTCCAAACTGGACACGTGCCACGAACTGGCGCTCTACACCTTGGAGGTGCTGGCCTGCCCTGCCACCAGCATTTTGTCTGAGCGGGTATTTAGTGCTGCTGGTGGCATTATAACAGATAAGCGTATCCGCCTGTCAACTGAAAATGCTGACAGGTTGACGCTTATCAAAATGAACAAGGCCTGGATTGACCATGACTTCTCGACTCCACCAGAGGAAAGCGGCTGAACATAAAGGCACTCTAAATGTGTTGTTTGTAATGTACTGAATACACTGTATTCCCATGCACCCCTTCCACCACAAACAAGTGTATATGGTCGAATCTTCCTTTTCTCATCCTCCTCCTTCTCTTCCATCATATCAACATGCTTATTCGTCACATATAATGCCCTCGCATATATGCCCTTCGCATATAATGTTTTACAGGGTCAGCTCACATACAGGCCCTCACATATAATTTTTTTGAGGGTCAGCTCAGCTGCAGGCCCTTGCATATAATTTTGTAGAGGGTCAGCTCACCAGCAGGTCCTCACCTACAATCTTTTACAGGGTCAGCTCACCTTCAGGCCCTCACATATAATTTTTTAGAGGGTCAGTTCACCAGCAGACCATCACCTACAATCTTTTACTGGATCAGCTCACCAGCAGGCCCGCACCTCAAATCTTTTACAAGGTCAGCTCACCTGAAGGCTCTCGCATTTAATTTTTTAGTGGGTCAGCTCACCTGCAGGCCCGCACACAAAATCTTTTACAGGGTCAGCTTACCAGCAGGCCCGCACCTCAAATCTTTTACGGGGTCAGCTCACCAGCAGGCTCGCACCTCAAATCTTTTACAGGGTCAGCTCACCAGCAGGCCCACATCTCAAATCTTTTACAGAGTCAGCTCACCTGAAGGCCCTTTTTGATCCGAATTTATTTGTGGTGAATCGTGTTAAAAAACGGCTATATCCTGGCTGCAGAGAGCCTTTATAGTGGTGTAGAACACTGTGCCTTGCAGTAAAATGCATAAGGAGTCTGCTGTGGTAGTAAAACAATACTGTGAGTCAGTATGACATGTAGATAACAGGCGTCTCTCTTAGAATCACTGCACACTTCACTTATTTCGGCAGTCACGGGGTCAAAACTGACCAAATAACTCAAGTGTGATCTCAGCCTTACAGGTCAATGTTAGCGCCAGGTATAAAGAACCGTGCAGAGGCCCACCTTATAGCACCACTACATTTACTTTTATTTATTATCAAAAAGTATCATACATACATAACTAAAAAAAACAACTTTTTTTACTCTCCCTTTAAGTAAAAGCCAGAATATAATAAAAGACAAAAACAGACATTAAACTTGACTACATTTAAAATAAAACAATTTACTTACAAAAGAAGCTATTCAGTCGTCTGCTGTGCCGTCCTCTGCTTGCTTCTGCGGATTCTTTCCCCTTCTTCCTGTCTCTCCTCAGTGCGCAGGCGCACTGTTATAGGGGATCTGTGGATGACGCACTGTTATGGGGGATCTGTGGATGACACCCTGTTATAGAGGATCTGTGGATGACACACTGTTATGGAGGATCTGTGGATGACACACTGTTATGGGGGATCTGTGGATGACACACTGTTATGGAGGATCTGTGGATGACACACTGTTATGGGGGATCTGTGGATGACGCTGTTATGGGGGATCTGTGGATGACACTGTTATGGGGGATCTGTGGATGACACTGTTATGGGGGATCTGTGGATGACACACTGTTATAGGGGATCTGTGGATAACACACTGTTATGGGGGCATCTGTGGATGACACTGTTATGGGGGATCTGTGGATGACACCGTTATGGAGGGGATCTGTGGATGACACATAGCATCTGCGGTCATGCAGATAGCTGTCACTGAGCAGAACCCTTAGCCTCTTGCACAATGACCTCACTCCTGCAGATATGACTAGAGCCCTGTGACGTCATGGTGTGGTGAGAACTGAGAAGTGACGTGCTTAGCAGTAGTGGCATGTGGTGAGGTGACAGCAGTGAGGCGGCTCCAGGGTCCTCCTCATCCACCTGCTTCTGTCCTGCCGGCCCCTGTCTCCGCTACCAGGGGGCATGTCCTGTGTGAAGCTGCGCACAGCCCCTTCACAGCCTTATCTCCTCCTGGGTGACAGCAGTGGGCACGGCTGCAGCTGCCCAAGTGACCTTGCCCACAGCTCGGCTGGCAGGAGGGGAAGCACCACTCCGGTCCCTCAGCTAGTTCTCCTCCATTTAGCCTGCAGCATGACTGCAGAATGGGCAGTGCACTCGTCACCCTGTGCCATCTCCTGTCTGGGGGTATGGTCAGAGGCTTCAATCTGGATGTCACACACCGTGGTGAAGGAGGTTTGAGGTTTGATTGAATAATTTAATAATGACATGATACTACTCTACTCACTCTCACAGTAGCATTACGATACGTAGCAGGCCGGCCGGACAGCAGCTTAACGTCACTCACTGCGTCACGGACTCACGCGCCTGCTCCTCCCACTTTATTAATAAAGCAGGCGGAGCAAGCGCGTGACAAAGTGAGTGATGTCACGTTACGCTTACTCTGCTGTCCGGTCAGGCCTGCCTGCTGTGCTACTTTGATAGTGAGTAGTACTAGTAGACAGTATACCCGGCGGGGCAGGTGCCCCACGGACGGCTCTGAAGGAGGAGCCTCTCACGGGGCCCCTTAGTGGCCGCTGGCCCTCGGTCCATGTCCGAGTGCCCGAATGGTCAGTCCGCCCCTGATAAAGTAAATTCATGCCGAACATTTAGCACACATTAAAGCACCAAGACCGTACATAATACATTCTTATAAAATATTATAAAATATAGTTGGCCAACTTGAATAAAAAGGAAAAAAGGAAAAAAGAAAAAACACCCCAAAAAATCCCTATATAATGTTCCACCTACTGCAGTACTTGGATGTTACTGAAGTCCATTAGCGATATGCAAAATTTCCGATGGTATTATTCGACATAGTAACATAGTACATAAGGCCGAAAAAAGACATTTGTCCATCCAGTTCGGCCTGTTATCCCGCAAGTTGATCCAGAGGAAGGCAAAAAAAAAACTGTGAGGTAGAAGCCAATTTTCCCCACTTTAGGGGAATAAAAAAATTCCTTCCCGACTCCAATCAGGCAATCAGAATAACTCCCTGGATCAATGACCCCTCTCTAGTAGCTATAGCCTGTAATATTATTACACTCCAGTAATACATCCAGGCCCCTCTTGAATTCCCTTGTTGTACTCACCATCACCACCTCCTCAGGCAGAGAGCTCCATAGTCTCACTGCTCTTACCGTAAAGAATCCTCTTCTATGTTTGTGTATAAACCTTCTTTCCTCCAGACACAGAGAACGTCCCCTCATCACAGTCCTAGGGATAAATAGCTGATGGGATAGATCTCTGTACTGACCCCTGATATATTTATACATAGTAAATAAATTCCGACAATTAATATATTCAGTTCGTTTAATGGCCAAATACTCACAACCAACTGAGTAGTTATGTAAAGGCAACAGTATCAATTGGAAGTTAATTTGATGTGTCACATTAAGATTCCTCTTATCTCTATTTTCCCAAGCTATAATATTTCCATAAAAAACAAAGCTACAAATAAGGCACAATACCAAAAAGGGTCAAACAGTAAGTAGATGTGTGGAGGAAGGGAAAGAGAAAACCTCTGTATTTATTCATAGAATCGCATGTGTGTTTATAATGCGTTTATTTAAGATTTCAGTTTTAACCCTCCTTATACAAAATGATTATATTCATATGCTATACGTTCTCCTATTCCTTTTTTCCATAGCTTTTTTGCACTTGTATTATTTTCCCTTTGACTTATTTATAGCATATTGAAGGGACAAGAGACACTCATTTGCAGTAGGGTTATGATTATGAAATGAAATGACAAATGAATGACATATACTAGTTGAATAGTGGATATTACATATATTCCCAAATATATTATTTGGGATGAAGTCTGAAATCAGGTTTGCATGTGCATCATATTTTATTATGTGTAGTTTTGACCTCACTTTCATGTGATGACATCTTGAAGGAAAACACACCAAAGCCGCAATAAGAAGGTTGGGACTGTACCATGTTGAGCGTGTGATCTTGTGATGAGGACGGTCACCGGAACAGTGATTCACGTGTAATATGTGAGTTATCATCAGGAATAACTTATATATATCTGTGTCCAAAAATGACAATTTCTAAAGCTACGTATAACGGTTCCAGTTCATTTTTTTATTGCAACTCTAACTCTAAAAGGAGTCACGTAACTGAAGAAGGAGCATTGCGCTCCGAAACGCGTCTTGTGTATACAGCAGTAACAACCGATACAGGCGACAGCTTCCAATCAGCAGAAATATCCGTTCCCTCTATGACCGCGGTGATGTACGGGAACTATCGCTCCAACATCTACCTCTGATTGATCCGCTTCCAGTGTCTGAATAGCGCTACAACTACAGACCACGTGGGACACCACGTGGTAAGCTGGTGTGCAGAGAGGCTGATACGGAGTAAGTCCGGCAATATATTTGCAATCCCGGGAGACAACCGGCCCTCTACAAGAGCGGTAACGTATTGCCAAGTGTGTCACAATCACAATTAACAAGAGACACTCATTTGCAGTAGGGTTATGATTATGAAATTAAATGACTAATGAATGACATACTGTATACTAAGAGGAATCTTAATGTGACACATCAAATCAACTTGCAATTGATGCTGTTGCCTTTACATTACTACTCAATTGGTTGTGAGTATTTGGCCATTAAACAAACTGAATATATTAATTGTCGAATAATACCATCAGAATTTTGCATATCGCTAATGGACTTCAGTAACATCTAAGTACTGCAGAAGGTGGAAAATTACATAGGGATTTTTTGGGGTGTTTTTTCTTTTTTCTTTAAGTTGGCCAACTAAATAAAATTGACTTTATATAAGTCTGCAAGCGGGACATTCACCATTCACATTTTTGCACAATATTTAATGTTGTATTGATGTCTACAATAAATTATAGGTCTTATATTAATTAACTGTAATAGGGTATTCATTCCCATACAGTACTGAATAGTAGAACGCCCCCCAAATATTTTAAGTTTATGCTGACTTCACTGATTATTTTGCCCTTCCTCTGATCCGTCAGAACAATAACCCCCAAAAAACGGATCCTGTCTGTGGAGCATCCGCCTTCACTCGGTCAGCATTTGGTCAGTAATCCATCAGTATTGCTAAAGCCCAAAAAACCACAGGAGTGGATCCAAAACACAGATGACACGTGAATGAAATATTTGCATGTCTTCTGTATTCTGTACCCACTCCTGCTTTTGGCTACCAAATCATAAGTCAATTCTGATGCAAAATAGAGACCATGTCATGAAGGCCTTGCAACTGTTACATAGACAGACAGGATCCGTTGTGCGTCTCGTTTTTTCCTTCCTTCTGACAGATCAGAAGAAGGGTCAAATAAATGATGATGTCAGCCAGTCCGAAAGGCAAAATAGTGGCCCAGTCATGAAGTGGGGAGGGTGGGAACAGCATGAGAAGTCCACAGAATTGCGCTATGACATAGTAGTGAGGTGGGAGCAGCATTAGGAGACCACAGAGTGGCCCAATGACAGTGTGGAGGTGGCAGCAGCATCAGGAGGCCACAGAGTGGCACAATGACAGAATGTGGAGGTGGCGGCAGCATCAGGAGGAGGTCACAGAGTGGCATAATGACAGTGTGGAGGTTGCAGCAGCATCAGGAGGTCACAGAGTGGCACAATGACAGAATGTGGAGGTGGCGGCAGCATCAGGAGGTGGCCACAGGGTGGCACAATGACAGTGTGGAGGTGGCAGCATCAGGAGGAGGCCACAGGGTGGCACAATGACAGTGTGGCGATGACAGCAGCATCAAGAGGCCACAGAGTGGCACAATGACAGTGCGTGGAGGTGGCGGCAGCAGCAGCAGCATCAGGAGGAGGCCACAGGGTGGCACAGTGACAGCGTGGAGGTGGCAGCAGCAGACCACAGAGTGACCTGTTGACAGAGTGGGGAGCTGGGTGGCAATACCAGTACCAGCTGAATATGGTGGGTGAAAACAGGAGCACTTGGCATTAGATGTGTGGCATCAGGCGGGTGGCAGCATCAGAATAGTAGCTGAGGCAGGTAGCCAGAAGAAACCGGTCTCTTTTGTCAAAGTGTGGCACCATGGATGATCTATTTTGATGCCCCAGGCATTGGTGGGTGGAAATTCTGGCTGATCCACACCTGATTCATCTTGACAATGGTCAGTCTCTACACATTTTGGGTGGACTATGGTAACTATAGCCCCAGCCCACTCTGATGCCACACTACTGGCCGGGTAGGACAGCTTTTCCACGGAAAACTCTGCCAGTTGCGGCCATAAATCCAGTTTGGCTGCCCAGTAGTCCAGCGGATCTTCAATGTGGAAGGCAGGGTGCTGTCCAAGTATGCCACCACCTGCTGGTTCAGGTACTGCTCCAGGTCTAGCTGCTGCTGCTGCTGGTGAGTAGTTTCTTAACTAGGTGGGTGAAGAAAGCTGCTTATGAGCGACTCTAGACTCAAGTTGCTACTGATGGAGCTGTCCCCAGTCAGACCTGCGAGAGGATGGAGGATGGTGCAGATAGGCAACTGATTACATAGGATGTCTCTATAGTAGTTCAGTTTGTCCTGCCTCTCACTCGGTCCAACGAGGTGGAGAGCCAGAAGTCATCCCTCTACCAAATGCTGACAATTCGGCTGTCACTACGCAAGCAAGTGAGTATACATCGGGACATTTGTGCAAGTGACTCGAAGGGACTACCTGCCTCCATCTCCACTGCATACTGCCATGGTGTGTCTGGGTCCTCTGCCTCGTCTTCCTCATCGCCCTGTAGCTCCTCTGGCTGCTCCTGCTCCTCCTCTCCAGTCACCTGTGTATAAGAACCACCTATTTCGCTACACATTGCTTGTGCTCCAATGTCCTCCTCCAGTTCAGCCCCCACATGGCTGATGTGGCCGTGAGATCTAGGTGTCATGTCTCCAGTCCCCTGACCAGTCAGATTTACCAGTATCTGTTCCAAGACATGAAGCAGTGGAATGATGTTGTTCATCCCGTAGTCCTGGCGACTGACAAATAATGTGGCCTCCTCAAAGGGCCTGAGCAAACGGCAGGTGTCATGCATGAACTGCCACTGGCTGATATCGAAGTTACACAGGAGAGTACTCCTGTCTGCTTGGATCATCAAGAAATCGTTTATGACCTTTCTCTGTTTGTATTATTCGTCCAACATATGGAGGGTGGAATTCCAACAGGTGGAAACGTTACATATCAGCCTATGTTGGGGGATGCCATTCTGCTGCTGCAGCTCAAGGAGGATGTGCTTTGCGGTGTACGAGTGACTGAAGTGCATGCAAAGTTTCCTGGACATTTTTAGGATGTCTTGCAGATGGGTGGAAGACTTCAGGAACCACTTGAAAACCAGATTTAACACGTGTGCCATGCAGGGCGCATGGCTTAGCCCTCCTTGATGCAGTGCCGACACCATGTTCTTCCCGTTGTGGGTCACCATTGTTCCGATTTTGACTTGTCATGGAGAAAGCCAGGATTCGATTTCTTGATGAAGGGCACAAAGCAGTTCCTCCCCTGTGTGACTCCGTTCGTCCAGGCAAACGAGGTGCAGAACAGCGTGACATCGCCTTGCCCTGCACATGTGGTATCCTGGAGGGGCTGTGAATTGTCCCTACAGTGGAGGCTGAGGACACGGTGGAGGATGAGGCAGACATTGTCGCATGACCAACAGCATGAGAAGGTGGAGGCAGAAGCGGCGTCACCTGGCCAAGTTGCTGGTGTAGCTGTGCAGGAACCACATTTACCCAGTGGGCCGTAAAAGACATGTATTGTCCCTGACCGAAGTTACAGCTCCACACGTCGGCCGTGCACTTTGGCAGACGCCGACAGGCTCAAGGACTGGCCCACCTTCTGTTCTACATGTGTGTGCAGGACTGGTACTGCCTTTTTGGCAAAGAAATGATGGCTTGGGACTCTCCTCTACAGCTCTGCACAAGCCATCAGTTCTCTGAAAGGTGCAGAGTCCACCACTTGGAAAGCGAGGGACTGCAGCACCAGCATTTTGTCCAGGAGCACATTCAGCTTCCGTGCCATTGGATGAGTGCACACATACTGTTGCAGCAGCCATTTTAGGAAAAAATGTGATTCGTTGCCACGAAGCATGAGGAAATTCGGATTCGGTGCGAATCAAATTTTTCCTGAAATTCTGATCGAATTCCACTTCGTCAACTTCGATTCGCTCATCTCTAATGGTAACCAAAGGTAGATTACTGCCAAATGCCTGGCTGCACCTATGCTTGCATTGGTTTTCTGAGACCAAGAGCCCCTTTTCATATGGACAGGCAGGGTACAGAGGTTAAAAAACAAATGTCTCATCTGTTACTAATTCTCCTGTTCCAGCACTGAGCCCCCTGCTGCTCTGCTTACTGTTCCCACTGAACCCGAAGTAGGACGTGCCGTTAGCAGACACATGACCTATCCCAGCCAATCAATGGCTTCAGCGGTGATGTGTGAAGGCAAGGCATGTGACCTCTATCACCGCTGGGGCTGTTGATTGTTGTGTATGTGGACAGCACGCCACATTTCTGGTTCAGCGGTGATGACATAGGAGAAGGGAGTTTGATGCTGGAAGAGGAAAAGTGGTGATAGATGAGTTCTTTTAACCTCTGCACCCTGCCTGGACTTATAAAAAGGTACCCCTTATGCCTACACCTCTGCTTTGTGACTATGCTACGACTTTTATATATATATATATATATATATATATTTAACATCATAATTCAATTATCAATCATCATTTTTGAGGACGCATCCACACCACCTTTTCATTTCATTCCCATGAACTACACTGTGAGATCAGAATTTCCTTCAGACCCTGGCATCAAGTCTTTCAACTACCACTGAAGCTAATGTTACCCACGTCCGTCCTCTGTTGTGCATTACCTAAAGTGCAGGGCATGGGACGGTACAATGATCGCATCTATTAGATGTACACGCTGCAGATGTTCCCTACGTTTCTGTTTCTTTCAAATATTTGGAAAAAATCCCCAAAAGATGTCTATGATTAGAAACCTCAAAGTTTGCTTTTCCTCACTCGATGTGGTTCTCATCCATTGGATAAGCACGTCTTTGCATTAAAAGGACATGGGCGATATAAAATTCCATCTATTTCTCACATTTAGAGTTGGTTTATATTATCGATCATGCAGTGCTGCTAAAGAGTTTTCGTTAACCCCTTAAGTACACGTTTTCTTTTCTTGCACACAGAATACGAACCATAACTGTTTTTGTGAGGTTGTGGTGTGAGGTCTTATTGCGTTTTGGGTGTTTAGTTTTAATTTAAATGTACATTTATTTGTTAGCGGATTGCACGTAAAAATTCAATTTTGCAATTTTTTTTGTTTACAAAACTTTACATCATTTTCCGAATCATCTAAATGACATTTTAAAGAGCATCTGTCAGCACTCAGCAGATTTGTATCTATGAAACTGGCTGACCTGTTACATGTGCGCTTAGCAGCTGACGGCGGCTGTGTTGGTCCCATGTTCATATGTGCCTGCATTGCTGAGAAAAATGATGTTTTAATATATGCAAATGAGCCTCTAGGAGCAACAGGGGCGTTGCTGTTACACCTAGAGGTTCAGCTCTCTGCAACTGCTGCGTCCTCTGCACTTTGATTGACAGGACCATGCAGTGAAAACATCATAACGCCTGCCTGGTAATGCCCTTTAAAGCATTTAAACAATTGGTGGGTGTCTCAGCACTCGGACCCAGACACAGTTGAGAGACAGAAATACCTCAGCCATTCCGGGACTGTGGGACAACCGCTGTGACTGTCCTGCTGGATCTAGGATGGTTGGAAGGAATGGAAATGTTGTGGAAGGGCCTGAGGTAAGCAGTACACAGGAGGAAACCCATGGACATAACAGAGTTGAAACTGTTCTGTAAGGAGGAATGGGCTAAAATTCCTCCAAGCCAATGTGCGGGACTATTCAGTAATTACCGGAAACATTTAATTGCAATTATTGGTGCACAAGGAGGTCATGCCAGATACTGGAAGTAAAAGTTCACATACTTTTGTCACTTGGTTCATTGTCCTCAATAAATGGCCAATACTAATATTTTTGATTCAAGTGTTTGATTTAGTTATCTTTATCTACAGATGCAGTTTTAGGTCAAATTTATGCAGAAATATAGAAAATCAGGGAGCCTGCTATGCAATGTGTTTCTGATTTTTATCAAGCTTCCAACACACATATGAACCTAACCTTATCTGAATATCTTTTTTTATGTTGTATGTTTTCTATTAAATAATATTTATATGAATGATCATTTTTATTTTTTGTTCCGTTTATACTTTATTTTTTAGCAAATTATTCTATTATACTTTATTTGTCTTACCTATATATCTCTATGCTTTGCTGCTGGTGCATGTACTATGCAAACAAGCACCTGTTTTGGCATAACCTAACAGGGGCTCTCACAGGGCAGCCCTACAGGCTTTTGCTTGACCATGGGCCATCTCTTAAAACTGCCAGACCTGGCAATCGCTGATCCAGGGACAAAAAGAGCCCCTATTTCTTGTAATGCAACAATCCCAAATGTGGGTTGATAGCAGGCGATCACAGATGTCTCCTGTGACTGCACATGCAATCGCAGCACTTGAAATATCTGGTGCTGGGAGTTAGAGAGGACCTGTCCCCTCTCCTGACATGTCTGTTTTAGTAATTACTTGCATTCCCCATGTAATAACAATTCTAGAGTATATTTTCTTAAAACCCTGCATTGTACTGTATCTCTGTTATCCCTACTATAAATGTATAAATAAATTGCCAACTGGGTTTTACCATTCCCTTTGGCACAGGGGTAGGTCCCTTCACAATCTAACACTGGCAGCACTGTACACACACTGGCAGACATTTGCTGCTAAAAACATTTTTCAGCCCATTTTTTCTTTAATGTAAAAAATCCAACAGTTGAAGAGGCTCTGTCACAGACGTACTGAGACATACGGACGTCCCGGCGACAGTGAGTGGCAGAAGATCTTTGAGACCGGAAACACGTGGTTTGATCTCACAGGTTTTCCTTGTAGATCAATAGGTATCTGTGTTGTTTCTGGTAATGGCCACACCCCTTGCCTCCAGGTGTTGCTTATGTGGTCATTTAACCTTCCTTATATATAGTTGCTTCTCCCACAGTTCCTGGTGCTTCCATAGCCTCTTTGAAGTTAAGTCTTTCCTTTCCCTTTTTGTATTTTGTTTGGGTTCTGTGTGTTGCATTTCCCTATTGTTTGCATTAGGCCTGAAGTAGACTCCTCGTCGTCCTTCCTTTTGGAGGAACAGGTAGTCTCGTCCCTGCCATTAGTACCAGGGTCCTATATGGCTAGATAGGACTCTAGGTATTACTGCATATTAACTCACCTACCTTTGGGGTCTGTTCATACTGGTAGTCAGTCAGGATTTTGGTTAGGGTTTTTATCATGTTACACATGCATGGTTTGGCTTTTCATTATGTGTGTCCCTTCTTTCTTCCCCTAGCTTCTGCTCTCTCTCTTGTCTCCTCCCCTCTTCTTCATTCTGGCTTCACCCCTCATCTCAGCTGCTTGCTCCTGTTAGCTGCTCACAGCATGATTTTTTGACCTATCCATTTGTTCATTGGTGTATGATCTGCACAGTTTGGAATAAACTTCTTCACGATCTACAAGGTGTCGTTTGGATCGATTCACTTTCAGCCAATTCATACGGTTATCGCCATCTCAGCAGAACTGGTAAGTTCAGAGATCACATTGTAATGCTTAGACTGGAGAGGCAGAACAGTTTTCACACTAGGAGGTGTCCACCTTCCTTCCCTAGTTCTTAGGCCTGATTCCCTGTTTCCCCCTTCCCTCCTATGCTCGGTGTGGTGTTTCCCTCCCACACCGAAGCGGGACAGGCTCTTTGTTACAACTGGCAGTCATTCCGTTTACCGCTATCCATATGGGCCACTGTCACTTTAAGATAACTAATGCTGGCTTGGTATTAAAGAGCTTCAAATGGGTTGCTTACAGTCCTAGGAAATTCCAGAATGTCATCCACAATTTTTTAGGGTAATTGGAGCACATTTGATTTGGGCCGAATCAAATTGATTCTGAATCGAATCTGAAGAAAATGTAAGAGCTCATTTGCATACCTTCTTCCCAGAATTCCAGATGAGCATGTATGCCCTATAAGCCTCCTCATGCCAATTAAGGAGCTCTCCATAAGTACCTCCCAAATCCTGACCTAGGCCTCTCACCCAGTTAAGCCAGTACTCTCTGCTCTGCACTGATGAGGGAAAATCACCCGGAAACAGCAATGTGCAGATGAGGCGCTGGCTTAATTATTATCCAAGACCTATTTAAAGGGTTGAACACTGACTTATATGATAGCTGCCTTACATCTGGTGGCATCAGAGGCAGAGCTTGCTAAGAGCTCATTTGCTAATTTGCATCCCTTCTTCCAGAATTACGGAGCAGCATGTATGGCCTCCTCACACTGATTAAGGCGCTCTCCATAAGTAGATATAGTACCCCCCCCAAAAAAAAATTCTCTCATCACTAGTTAGTAGTCATATTAGAATTACAGCTCTATATAAATATCTATGGATATACCTCACATTATGAAGTCCTTCTAGTCGCCCTGAATTCTTGTTACTGTGGAAGGATTCTAAAATCATGTATTGTACTTAGCGGTTTTGCCGTCTTATTCCAGAACTGCACATAGAAAAATAATGTTTTTTTTTGTAGAGCCGTGTTCTCAGATAAATCCTAATTGTCATGTAATACTTATGTTCAGTCCTAACAAATTACCTTATAGTTGAAGATCATTATTCAAAATACACATTTCTGTAACCAGAACCATTTCATATTCTGAAAGTGCTCTGTGTAATTTGGGGGATGAAAAAAGAAAAGTTGACTTTGTTGCATGTAGTTAGCGAGGTCATAAGTCCTCCAAGCTGCTTGGGGGCCAATGAAAACATAACATCTTCCAGAGCTATACCTCCAGCAGATCAGATGAAAACAATTTGTAATACCCACCAGCAAAAGCCTGTGATAAGCATAAAATGATATATATTTATATACAGTTGCAAGAAAAAGTATGTGAACCCTTTGGAATGATATGGATTTCTGCACAAATTGGTCATAAAATGTGATCTGATCTTCATCTAAGTCACAACAATAGACAATCACAGTCTGCACTGTGTAAATATTCACAGTGCAGTTGGAAAAAGTATGTGAACCCTTGGATTTAATTACTGGTTGAACCTCCTTTGGCAGCAATAACTTCAACCAAACGTTTCCTGTAGTTGCAGATTAGACGAGAACAACAGTCAGGAGTAATTCTTGACCATTCCTCTTCACAGAACTGTTTCAGTTCAGCAATATTCTTGGGATGTCTGGTGTGAATCACTTTCTTGAGGTCATGCCACAGCATCTCAATCGGGTTGAGGTCAGGACTCTGACTGGACCACTCCAGAAGACATATTTTCTTCTGTTCAAGCCATTCTGTTGTTGATTTACTTCTATGCTTTGGGTCGTTGTCCTGTTGCAACACCTATCTTCTGTTGAGCTTCAGCTGGTGGACAGATGGCCTTAAGTTTTCCTGCAAAATATCTTGATAAACTTGGGAATTAATTTTTCCTTCGATGATAGCAATCCGTCCAGGCCCTGATGCAGCAAAGCAGCCCCAAACCATGATGCCCCCACCACCATACTTCACAGTTGGGATGAGGTTTTGAAGTTGGTGTGCTGTGCTACCTTTTCTCCACACATAGTGTTGTGTGTTTCTTCCAAACAACTCAACTTTGGTTTCATCTGTCCACAGAATATTTTGCCAGTACTGCTGTGGAACATCCAGGTGCTCTTGTGCAAACTGTAAACGTGCAGCAATGTTTTTTTGGACAGCAGTGGCTTCCTCTGTGGTATCCTCCCATGAAATCATAATATTTACAGGTGATCCTCTGGACCCAGGAGGTCAAAGTTACGGTTTCAATAGTCAGGGACTATAATTCCTGTTTCTGGCCTTTTCTCTAGTTTTTTTATTATTAAAATATAACTTTTATTTTTCTTTTAATAAACAATATAGCCACAAAAAAACATATATAAGTTTAAAACTCGATATGAAGGGCAACTGTTAGGGGGCTATAGGCTTAAAACCCACTGCTTGTCTATGGGTAAACTAAGAGTCTTAGTTATCTCTTGCAAGGGACTGCGAAGTGCGTGTCTGTAATGTCAGCCGACATCAGACACCTTGCAGCTATCGCTTTTGGGGTTAATACCCTACCTAAAGTGCTTTATTAAACCGAGTGCAATATTTGTATCTGGCACTCACAGCGGCTCCTACCGCCCACACTTCTACCTATTAGCTGACCCTATAGTGTACGTATCTATGCGGCGTCTGCAGCTCGCCGTTCAGTAATCATCCTTTTGCCCTGTCATAATCATTTAAAAACTATTGATGCAGCTCCCCCGACATGTTTCACCGCGAGATGCGGCTTCTTCAGGGGGGTAAGGAGCTACTGACAGTAGCTCCTTACCCCCCTGAAGAAGCCGCATCTCGCGGTGAAACATGTCGGGGGAGCTGCATCAATAGTTTTTAAATGATTATGACAGGGCAAAAGGATGATTACTGAACGGCGAGCTGCAGACGCCGCATAGATACGTACACTATAGGGTCAGCTAATAGGTAGAAGTGTGGGCGGTAGGAGCCGCTGTGAGTGCCAGATACAAATATTGCACTCGGTTTAATAAAGCACTTTAGGTAGGGTATTAACCCCAATAGCGATAGCTGCAAGGTGTCTGATGTTGGCTGACATTACAGACACGCACTTCGCAGTCCCTTGCAAGAGATAACTAAGACTCTTAGTTTACCCATAGACAAGCAGTGGGTTTTAAGCCTATAGCCCCCTAACAGTTGCCCTTCATATCGAGTTTTAAACTTATATATGTTTTTTTGTGGCTATATTGTTTATTAAAAGAAAAATAAAAGTTATATTTTAATAATAAAAAAACTAGAGAAAAGGCCAGAAACAGGAATTATAGTCCCTGACTATTGAAACCGTAACTCCCATGAAATCCATTCTTGTTTAGTGTTTTACGTATCGTAGATTCACTAACAGGGATGTTAGCATATGCCAGAGACTTTTGTAAGTCTTTAGCTGACACTCTAGGATTCTTCTTCACCTCATTGAGCAGTCTGCGCTGTGCTCTTGCAGTCATCTTTACAGGACGGCCACTCCTAGGGAGAGTAGCAGCAGTGCTGAACTTTCTCCATTTATAGACAATTTGTCTTACTGTGGACTGATGAACAGCAAGGCTTTTGGAGATACTTTTATAACCCTTTCCAGCTTTATGCAAATCAACAATTCTTAATCGTAGGTCTTCTGAGAGCTCTTTTGTGCGAGGCATCATTCACATCAGGCAATGCTTCTTGTGAAAAGCAAACCCAGAACTGGTGTGTGTTTTTAATAGGGCAGGGCAGCTGTAACAAACACCTCCAATCTCATCTCATTGATTGGACTCCAGTTGGCTGACACCTCACTCCAATTAGCTCTTGGAGATGTCATTAGTCTAAGGGTTCACATACTTTTTCCACCTGCACTGTGAATGTTTACATGGTGTGTTCAATAAAAACATGGTAACATTTAATTCTTTGTGTGTTATTAGTTTAAGCAGACTGTGATTGTCTGATGTTGTGACTTAGATGAAGATCAGATCACATTTTATGACCAATTTGTGCAGAAATCCATATCATTCCAAAGGGTTCACATACTTTTTCTTGCAACTGTATATCTAACATATATATATATATATATATATATATATACAGTACAGCCCAAAAGTTTGGACACACTTCTCATTCAAAGAGTTTTCTTTATTTTAATGACTATGAAAAAAATTGTAGATTCACACTGAAGGCATCAAAACTATGAATTACCACATGTGGAATTATATGCAAAACAAATAAGTGTGAAACAAAGTAGCCACCTTTTGCTTTGGACTGCTTTGCACACTCTTGGCATTCTCTTGATGAGCTTCAAGAGGTAGTCACCTGAAATGGTCTTCCAACAGTCTTGATGGAGTTCCCAGAGATGCTTAGCAATTGTTGGCCCTTTTGCCTTGACTCTGCGGTTCAGCTCACCCCAAACCATCTCGATTGGGTTCAGGTCCGGTGACTGTGAAGGCCAGGTCATCTGGCGCAGCATCCCATCACTCTCCTTCGTGGTCAAATAGCCCTTACACAGCCTGGAGGTGTGTTTGGGATCATTGTCCTATTGAAAAATAAATGATGGTCCAACTAAACGCAAACCGGATGGAATAGCATGCCGCTGCAAGATGCTGTGGTAGCCATGCTGGTTCAGTATGCCTTCAATTTTGAATAAATCCCCAACAGTGTCACCAACAAAGCACCCCCACACCATCACACCTCCTCCTCCATGCTTCACGGTGGGAACCAGGCATGTAGAGTCCATCCGTTCACCTTTTCTGCGTTGCACAAAGACACAGTGGTTGGAACCAAAGATCTCAAATTTGGACTCATCAGACCAAAGCACAGATTTCCACTGGTCTAATGTCCATTCCTTGTGTTCTTTAGCCCAAACAAGTCTCTTCTGCTTGTTGCCTGTCCTTAGCAGTGGTTTCCTAGCAGATATTCTACCATGAAGGCCTGATTCACACAGTCTCCTCTTAACAGTTGTTCTAGAGATGTGTCTGCTGCTAGAACTCTGTGTGGCATTGACCTGGTCTCTAATCTGAGCTGCTGTTAACCTGCGATTTCTGAGGCTGGTGACTCGGATGAACTTATCCTCCGCAGCAGAGGTGACTCTTGGTCTTCCTTTCCTGGGGCGGTCCGCATGTGAGCCAGTTTCTTTGTAGCGCTTGATGGTTTTTGTGACTGCACTTGGGGACACTTTTAAAGTTTTCCCAATTTTTCGGACTGACTGACCTTCATTTCTCAAAGTAATGATGGCCACTTGTTTTTCTTTACTTAGCTGCTTTTTTCTTGCCATAATACAAATTCTAACAGTCTATTCAGTAGGACTATCAGCTGTGTATCCACCTGACTTCTCCACAACGCAACTGATGGTCCCAAGCCCATTTATAAGGCAAGAAATCCCACTTATTAAACCTGACAGGGCACACCTGTGAAGTGAAAACCATTTCAGGTGACTACCTCTTGAAGCTCATCAAGAGAATGCCAAGAGTGTGCAAAGCAGTAATCAAAGCAAAAGGTGGCTACTTTGAAGAACCTAGAATATGACATATTTTCAGTTGTTTCACACTTTTTTGTTATGTACAGGGAGTGCAGAATTATTAGGCAAGTTGTATTTTTGAGGATTAATTTTATTATTGAACAACAACTATGTTCTCAATGAACCCAAAAAACTCATTAATATCAAAGCTGAATATTTTTGGAAGTAGTTTTTAGTTTGTTTTTAGTTTTAGCTATTTTAGGGGTATATCTGTGTGTGCAGGTGACTATTACTGTGCATAATTATTAGGCAACTTAACAAAAAACAAATATATACCCATTTCAATTATTTATTTTTACCAGTGAAACCAATATAACATCTCAACATTCACAAATATACATTTCTGACATTCAAAAAAAAAATAAAAAAAAATCAGTGACCAATATAGCCACCTTTCTTTGCAAGGACACTCAAAAGCCTGCCATCCATGGATTCTGTTAGTGTTTTGATCTGTTCACCATCAACATTGTGTGCAGCAGCAACCACAGCCTCCCAGACACTGTTCAGAGAGGTGTACTGTTTTCCCTCCTTGTAAATCTCACATTTGATGATGGACCACAGGTTCTCAATGGGGTTCAGATCAGGTGAACAAGGAGGCCATGTCATTAGATTTTCTTCTTTTATACCCTTTCTTGCCAGCCACGCTGTGGAGTACTTGGACGCGTGTGATGGAGCATTGTCCTGCATGAAAATCATGTTTTTCTTGAAGGATGCAGACTTCTTCCTGTACCACTGCTTGAAGAAGGTGTCTTCCAGAAACTGGCAGTAGGACTGGGAGTTGAGCTTGACTCCATCCTCAACCCGAACAGGCCCCACAAGCTCATCTTTGATGATACCAGCCCAAACCAGTACTCCACCTCCACCTTGCTGGCGTCTGAGTCGGACTGGAGCTCTCTGCCCTTTACCAATCCAGCCACGGGCTCATCCATCTGGCCCATCAAGACTCACTCTCATTTCATCAGTCCATAAAACCTTAGAAAAATCTGTCTTGAGATATTTCTTGGCCCAGTCTTGACGTTTCAGCTTGTGTGTCTTGTTCAGTGGTGGTCGTCTTTCAGCCTTTCTTACCTTGGCCATGTCTCTGAGTATTGCACACCTTGTGCTTTTGGGCACTCCAGTGATGTTGCAGCTCTGAAATATGGCCAAACTGGTGGCAAGTGGCATCTTGGCAGCTGCACGCTTGACTTTTCTCAGTTCATGGGCAGTTATTTTGCGCCTTGGTTTTTCCACACGCTTCTTGCGACCCTGTTGACTATTTTGAATGAAACGCTTGATTGTTCGATGATCACGCTTCAGAAGCTTTGCAATTTTAAGAGTGCTGCATCCCTCTGCAAGATATCTCACTATTTTTGACTTTTCTGAGCCTGTCAAGTCCTTCTTTTGACCCATTTTGCCAAAGGAAAGGAAGTTGCCTAATAATTATGCACACCTGATATAGGGTGTTGATGTCATTAGACCACACCCCTTCTCATTACAGAGATGCACATCACCTAATATGCTTAATTGGTAGTAGGCTTTCGAGCCTATACAGCTTGGAGTAAGACAACATGCATAAAGAGGATGATGTGGTCAAAATACTCATTTGCCTAATAATTCTGCACTCCCTGTATAGAATTCCACATGTGTTAATTCATAGTTTTGATGCCTTCAGTGTGAATCTACAATTTTCATAGTCATGAGAATAAAGAAAACTCTTTGAATGAGAAGGTGTGTCCAAACTTTTGGTCTGTACTGTATATATATATATATATATATATATATATATATATATATATATATATGTAAAATACAAAATAAAAACCACCAGCAGCACCATCCAAGAAAAAGAGAGGGAAACGGGTGCAGAGCCCAAGTATGGCAATAGGTGCTTACCTATTGTCCTATATATATATGGGTAGATAGATATATGTGTATATGTATCTGTGTAGGTTCAAGTACGTTTAGATAAATCTGTGCAAGAGACGTGGGACTGACAAGACCCCGTATAATATGATAGTACATATGGCTAAACCCTATACCTGCTGTATGTATATATGTCTATAAACATCCAAACTTTCTTTCAGTGCCAGGAAAAAGGATTTCAGCTAATTCAAGACATTATGAGTCACTCTCCAAACATCCAAAATCGTTTTTAGAAGAAAGACTAAAACAAACATAATCTTCTTTTTGGTTAATTGGAAGAGAAAATTATTAAACATGTTGTAGTTCATGGATACAAAATTACCATGTTTTCATAGTGAGCAAGTGAAGTATGTTTTACGGTGAAGAGCGGTGCTGGATTTACATCTTAGGAGCCAGGGTTAGACTTGTACTAGAGAATCGTCTAGTTGGTCCATTCCAAAAGCCCAGAGGAAGACAACTCAATCAATTGCTAGCAGGGTCTTCTGATCTCCTGTGTGCTACCTTTTGTGTGTATCCTCCTTTTATGGTGTATGGATCTAGAATGTACAAATGACCATGCCATACAGTATAGTACCTAAATAATGGTACCATACATTGGGCAAATAATTTGTATAATGCATTTTCCTTTTTTTAAAGGAGTTGTATCACTTCAGCAAATAACATTTATTATATAGAAAAATTTAAAGGGAACCTGTCACCGGGATTTTGGGTATAGAGCTGAGGACATGGGTTGCTAGATGGCCGCTAGCACATCTGCAATACCCAGTCCCCATAGCTCTGTGTGCTTTTATTGTTTAAAAAAAACTGATTTGATACATATGCAAATTAACCTGAGATGAGTCCTGTCCCTGACTCATCTCACGTACAGGACTCATCTCAGGTTAATTTGCATATGTATCAAATCGTTTTTTTACACAATAAAAGCACACAAAGCTATGGGGACTGGGTATTGCGGATGTGCTAGCGGCCATCTAGCAACCCATGTCCTCAGCTCTATACACAAAATCCCGGTGACAGGTTCCCTTTAATACAAGGCGCTTACTAATGTATTGTGATTTTCCATATTGCTTCCTTTGCTGGTTGGATTCATTTTTCCATCACATTATACACTGCTTGTTTCCATGGTTATGACCGCCCTGCAATCCAGCGACAGTTGTCGTGTTTGCACACTATAGAAAAAAGCACCGGCCTATGTGCGCTCCCGCAGTCCTGACCATCAGAGAGGCCGGTACTTTTTCCTAAAGTGTCCAAGCACGGCCACCACTGATGAATGGCAGGGTGGTCGTAACCATAGAAACGAGCCGTGTATAATGTGATGGAAAAATGAATCCAGCCAGCAAAGGAGGCAATATGTACAATCACAATGCATTAGCAAGTGCCTTGTATTAACTTTCTCTACATAATAAATGCCACTTGCTGAAGTGACACAACCCCTTTAATCATACCTCCCAACCGCCCCGATCCGGCGGGACAGCCCTGGATTTTAGTGGCTGTCCTGCTGTCCCGCTACGGGGGAGCTATGTCCCGCTTTCTGGCAGCTGTCCCTGCATCCATATGAAGCAGAGACAGTTGCCATAATGAAGCAGAGAGCCGTCTCCGGCATTGTCTTCCTGCTACATCATTCCTGCATTCCTGGAGGCTCTCCACACCTCTGGTCTGTGCAGGGGCGGGGCCGGCTCCGCCTCCTTCACAGACAAGAGCAGCCGATGTCCTGCTGCTATTAACAAGGTATGTGGTGTTTTTTTTTTTTACAATCTGTGAGGGGCACAATGTGGGCATATTACTAGGGGCACAATATGGGCATATTACTGGGGGGCACACTGTGGGCATATTACTGGGGGCACAATGTGGGCATATTACTGGGGGCACAATGTGGGCATATTACTGGGGGACACAGCTGGGCATATTACTGGGTCACAATGTGGGCATATTACTGGCGGCACAGCTGGGTATATTAATGGGGCACAATGTGGGCATATTACTGGGGCCACATAACTGGGCATATTACTGGGGGCACATAACTGGGCATATTACTGGGGGCACGGCTGGGAATAATTCTGTGAAAGAGGCACAATGTGGGCATAAATACTGTGCAGTGGCATGAAGGGGGAATAATTACTATGTGGAGCATTAAGGGGACTGGGTGGGATTAGGTGTATAGTTATGTTTTGGGCTAGGTTAGAGGCGTGGCCTAGTGAGGAAAAAATTTGTGTCGCTCTTTGTTCGTTTATAAAGTTTGGAGGTATGTTTTAATTGAAACTTGGGATATAATGAGATGACTAACCTGTGGGTGGCATCCACAGGTAAGTCTTGCCCTTCATTTTCCTGTGTTCCTAACAGCCTCAGGGTTTTTTGCCTTCCTCCGGATCAAATTTGTAGAATAACTTTGCAGGATAACAGGCTGAACTGGATGGATGGATATCTTTTTACAGCCATACAAACTATGTTAGTTTGTTATGTATTTTCAATCCTGTTATTGGCAATAGATGGGGCTGAATGTTTTAAAGGGAACCTGCCAGGTACAAACTGCAATCATATCTGCAGGCAGCAGTTTGTAGATCAGAAGTCCCTGCTCTTTCCAGAGAGCAGTACTAGTTTCTGATTAAGGCTACTTTCACATTAGGGTTTTTCTTTTCCGGCATAGAGTTCCGTCACAGGGGCTCTATACCGGAAAATAACTGATCAGTTATATTCCCATGCATTCTGAATGGAGAGCAATCCGTTCAGGATGCATCAGGATGTCTTCAGTTCAGTCATTTTGACTGATCAGGCAAAAGAGAAAACCGTAGCATGCTACGGTTTTATCTCCGGCGAAAAAAACTGAAGATTTGCCTGAATGCCGAATCCGTCCTTTTTTCCATAGGAATGTATTAGTGCCGGATCCGGCATTCAAAATACCGGAATGCTGGTTCCGTCCTTCCGGTCTGCCCATGCGCAGACCTTTAAAAATGAGAAAAAAATAAATACCTGATTCGTTTTGCCTGATGACACCGGAAAAATGGATCCGGTATTGCAATGCATTTTTCTGACTGATCAGGCATTTTCAGACTGATCAGGATCCTGATCAGTCAGAAAAATGTCTGATCAGTCAGAAAAAATGACATGTGTTTGCATACAGTTTGCCTGATCAGGCAGGCAGTTCAGGCAACGGAACTGCCTGCCGGAATCAAACAACGCAAGTGTGAAAGTACCCTAACAGCACATTCCTTCATGAAAGGCTGTTAATCCCTGATTAGGGATTTCAAATAATAAGTTGCAATTTTATTCCATAATACTTAACTTCTTTGTGTTTTTATCATAAAAACTTTTTGGGATGTGTATAATATCTTAAACCCTTTAGAGTTTCCTGATAAATAATCTAAATGGGTTACTTTTTAAAGGAAATAGTTAAAGAGGGGAATACTTTGTGAAAAAGATCATCCTACAGGGGAAGTTGACTAAATTGCCCCAGGTTATCAGCTAATGGTTACTGTGTTGGTTCTATAAGGCGTTACAATTCACCTTTTAAAAAGTATTTTCACTGTAAGTGACCGGGGCCAGTGGTTGGTCACTGCAGCCAATTAATGGCCACAGTGGTCACATGTGCAAGATCACATGCAACGCATGTGCACATGTGACTGCCAAGGTCAGTGAGTAGTCTGATGAATTTATTTTTATTTTTTTAACCCTTTATCAACATCTGCTGTACAGTGGATGTCGGGCCTTTAGAGATGGAAGGGCTTGATAGGACCATAGTGATTTTTCCTATAGACTGCCATGGTAAGCCTTTTCAGTCTATGGTAGAAACAATGTTAAAGTCCCCTAGGGTCACTAAAAACTGTTAAAAGAAAAGCAAAAAAGTTTTTAAAAATATTTCAAAAAATAATTACAAATTTAAATCCTTCCCATTTTACAAATAAAAATACATGATAAAAAAGTTTAACAAAAATTGGCATCACCACATCTGAAAATGCTCAAACTTATAAATACAGTAACATAGTTAGTAACATAGTATATAAGGCTGAAAAAATGACATCCGTCCATCTAGTTCGGCCTTTTATCATGCAAATTGATCCAGAGGAAGGCAAAAACAGGGTCTGTGAGGTAGAAGCCAAAAGAAAAATTCCTTCCCGACTCCAATTAGGCAATCAGAAAAACTCGCTGGATCAAAGTTTTTATTCCGTATGTTGAATGGCATTATGGGAAAAAAAGTCAAAATGGCTTATTTGCCCTTTTTTGGTTCCTTAACCTCCCAAAAGATGACATAAAAAGTTATTAAAAAGTTAGACATATCTCAAAATGGTATTTTAAATACTACAGTTCACTCTGCAAATAATGAGCCCTTACACAGCTCTGTAGACAGAAAAATAAAAAGGGTTAAGGGTGTCCTCCAGCCCCCGGCAGCCCCATACATTTATATGGAGCCATGGACAGGCATGCGAGTCTGCCACTCCATTCAAATAGGGGAAGACCTCAGCGGCCAGACCCCTGTTGATCAGACATTTATGCCCTTTCTAGTTTAAAGGGGTTAGTAGATACTTTAATTATGATATCATGTATGTTCTTGCTTGGTCATAGCATTGTTAACAAATTACTAGTATAAAATATAATGGAGGTACTCATGGTGTAATTACTGTAGATTCATTTGGTAATTGCTTTAATGATGGCTGAGAGGGGTGGCATGGCACTCTTGTCCTAATTAGGTGGGTGCTAGAGTTGTGGGTTCCAAGCCCTCAATAATATCAGTATAGAAACTCAAGCACTCCAATAGGTATAGTGATATCAAGGTATTTTTATTTGATTTTCTCTGCAGGAAACTCAAGGTGACAGTGTGTGACATTTCGGTCTATTGCGACCTTTTTGAAACACAAGTTTCCAATGAAGAATCAAAGATCAGGAAATTGTATTGCGCTTGTAGGCATGTGTGTCCACACCATGAAGAACGCTCGAGAATTCTTCATGGTGTGGACACACATGCCTACAAGCTCAATACACTTTCCTGATCTTTGATTCTTCATTGGCAACTTGTGTTTGAAAAGGGTCGCAATAGACCGAAACGTCACACACTGTCACTTTGAGTTTCCTGCAGAGAAAATCTATTAAAATAAAAATACCTTGATATCACTATATATACTGGAGTGCTTGAGTTTCTATACTGGACTGCTATGCATCTACCTGGGAGGACCAGCACTAGTATCTAGCTGGGCTATTAAGCCACTTATATATCTTTTCATCCCCTGATGATCCTGTCACGTTACTGTGACAGAGGAAACGCGTCGGGATTTGGGATTTTTTCCTTAGGAGTTATTTTTTAGAGTTTACTGTCCAGGGTTTAGCCATCGATAAGTGGGGTCGCTCCACTAGGGGGTGATACCTCTGCATTTTGGTGGGGGTTTTCTCCACTTGTAGGCAGGGACCCATAGAATCATAGGGTCTGACCTCCCACTTATTACATTTTTTTCGACCTAAAACTTTTTCCCAAACCCTTGGAACATCTGCAGTTGGAATGACTACACTGACAGTCTGAATAAAAGACCTGAGGTTTGGAAACCTGGGAATCCGTGACTGACAACCAGCGAGTACCATACGTCCGAACCGTGAGTGGTCATATTGACTCAATGTGTTATATACAGGTTCTAGGTACTGCATACCCTATTCATACTCCGCTAGATTTGTATCTGCAGTTATCTAAAAATTCTATTGTTTTTTGTGGGATTTATTTAAAAAAATATTGCTATATAAAAGTTACGTTTTAAAGTAGGTTTTATATTTCAGTGATTTCTATACTGATATACTTTAATGATGGCTCTATCACTATCCAGAAAACATGGACAAGCAAATGTCTTTCTTATGACAAGCTCACTTTCCCGTTTCATCCTGGACGAGTAGTATGTGGGGTATGTACAGCATATGACATCTTCACATGAACCCAAGCAGGTGGTGAATTCTTCTTCTTATTATTAATTGCTCACCTGGAGCCCCAGAACCAACTGAGTGAGAAGAAGCTTGAGAAACATTTTATCAGTCCAACTCTGAAGATTGATTCATGGAGATAAATATTAGTGTGGGCAGTGGAACATGAGAGACCAGTCGGGAGGATTACGACTAATTACAGCATAATTCAACATCTCATTGTGTGAGTCATTGTTGAGGGGTCTAAGTGTAACAAAGGAACATTATATCATAGAATTAGCAACATTTAGGACATCCAGCTGAAGTTTTTAAAGATATGTTACAGTTTGGTGATTTTAATGTGGTTGTGAGCCTCTCCTGCTTTCATACTTTTCTTTTTTTTTGTGATGTTTGAAGAGTCAGTCAGGTCATTAGGATCCTATTTCATCAAATCTTGTGATATGAATTGTGTTACTTCAGGCCCTATTACACTGCATGATTTTTGGCGAATTATCAGGGATACCAACGCTTGTTTCCAATAATTGGCCGTTATAATCGATCAGCCGAATGTTCGTTCATTGGCTAATTGGCATCTTTCATCAGGATGAAAGATGCCCAATAATCGGTAGCGCATCTGCCCGTGTAATTAGGGATGTGCTGCCTATCATTTATAGAAGTTGAATGAGGAAGGAATGACTCTGGTAGCAATTGTTGCTTTTTCATTCAAAGTTAGCATCGGACTGTGTAATCAGGTCAGTGCAAATGAACCACGATGGATCATTATCATCCATCGGTACTAGCATTGTCTGAAGATCTTGCAGTGTAATACTACCCTTAAAGGCATTTTCCGCTTTATTCATATTGATGACCTATCCTCAGGGTAGGTCATCAGAATCAGATTGGTGGGGTTCCGACTCAGAGCGATTAGCTGTTTAAAGAGAAGGTCGCACTTGTATTAGCGCTGCCTTCTGTTTCACAGTTTATTTGCTCGCCGTCAAAATCGCATCGGTGAGCAGTGTAATTTTTTACTTAAGCCGTCTCATTCACTTCGATGGGACGGCTCCATCCTATACACTCGAATAGGAAGGAGCCATCCCATAGAAGTGAATGGGGATGCCATAGTTGTAACTATACCTGCTCACTGCGGTGGTTGCAAAGCCGAGCAGGTTAACAGTGAGGAGAAGGCAGTGCACGGGCTTCTCTTCAAACAGCTGATCGGCGGGGGTGCTTGGTATGCGGACTGCTGCCGATCTGATATTGATGACCTATCCTGAGTAGAGATGAGCGAATCGAATCAGACGAAGTGGAATTTGATCCGAATTTCAGGAAAAATTCGATTTGCAACGAATGCGAATTTCCTCTTGCCTCGTAGTAACAAATCGCAATTTTTCCTAACTCTGGGAAGGCGGGCTGACCCATAATGCCATGCATGCAGCCAATCAGCAGACAGCCAGCCCTGTGATGTCCCTATAAATACGGCGGCCATCTTAGAGTCAGACATTTTCCAGCGTTCAGAGTGCAGGGACAGACGTGAGAAGGCGCTAGGGACAGCAATTGGAAAAACCTCATTGTGAAAAAAAAAAACTGAAAAAATGATTTATAAGTGCAGGGAAAGGATAGGAAGGAATCATTTCACAGCATCTTAGTGCAGGGAGAGATGTCAGAAGGCGCTAGTGACAGAAAAGCAATTTACAAGTACAGGGAAAGGATGGGGAGGAATCATTTCCCAGCATCTAAGTGCAGGGAGAGACGTCTGAAGTCGCTTGGGACAGTGCTAGAAAAACCTCATTGTGAAAAAAAAAGAGATTTACAAGTGCAGGGAAACATTATTTGGGGATCCAAATAGCTATTATGCAGCTCTGGCATTTTAGCAATTTGTTCTTGTTATTGGGGTGCAAGTGCCATGTTGAAAAGCCTTTAGTGGCTTATATCTGTGGAAAAAGAAAGATATATACACATTTCACTTCTGCAGTTATTTGTGTAGAAAGAGTTTAGTGGCCTATTTCAGTACAAAATGGAAAAACGATATACTTATTTCACTTCTGTAGCTATATCTGGTGAAAGCGTTCAGTGTCCTATTTCTGTACAAAAAGGAAAAAAATATACGCACTTCCCTGTTGCATTTATTTCTGCTAAAAGCATTTACTGGCCTATTTCAGTACAAAAAGTTAAATATATTCTCAGTTCACTTCTGCAGTTATATGTGTTGAAAGCGTTTACTGCCCTATTTCAGTACAGAAAGAAAAACATATACGCACTTCACTGGTGCACTTATTTGTGGCAAAAACATTTAGTGGACTTTTTCATTATAGAAAGAAAAAAATATCCGCACTTCACTGGTTCACTTATTTGTGGAAAAAGTGTTTAGTGGCCTATTTCAGTACAGAAATAAAAATATATACGCACTTCACTGGTGCATTTATTTCTGCTAAAAGCATTTACTGGCGTATTTCAGTACAAAAAGAAAAATATATTCTCAGTTCACTTCTGCAGTTATATGTGTTGAAATAGTTTACTGGCCTATTTTAGTGCAGAAAGAAAAATATATACGCACTTCACTGGTGCATTTATTTCTGCTGAAAGCGTTTACTGGCCTATTTAAGTACAAAAAGAAAAATATATTCTCAGTTCACGAAGGTGGTTATATGTGTTGAAAGCATGGGTCGGAGTCAGCAGGGTGGCAGCAGTTGGGGGTTGGGAGCCAAATGTGCCCGGGGTAGACCACCTGCTTTGCAGCAGCCTACCTATCGAGAAGTAGTGGTGCAGGGGTTCACGGAAGTAGCAGCGGTAGCAGTTAGTCAGTGCGGCAGTTATATGTGTTATTTTGTGTTTCAGTACAAAAAGAAAAATACATTCTCAATTCACGTCGGCAGCGGTTATATGTCTTCAAAGTATTTAGTGGGCTATTTCAGTACAAAAAGGAAAAAATTATGCGCACTTCACTGGTTCATTTATTTCTGCTAAAAGAGTTTACTGGCCTTTTTCAGTACAAAAAGAAAAATATATATGCATTTCCCTTCTGCAGTTATTATTTCAGTACAAAAACAAAATATATTCAGCATTGACTTTTGCAGTTATATGTGGTAAAACCTTTACTAATGTATTTCGGTAGAAAAAATATATATTCAGCGTTCACTGTTGCAGTTATATGTGGCAAAACCTTTATTGACGTATTTCGGTTGAAAAACAAAACATTGTATATTCACCGTTCAGTGCTGCAGTAATATTTGTGGTAAAAAATTTTTTATGTATTTCGGTCGAAAAACTAATTTTATTCAGCGGTCAGCGCTGCGGTTATATGCGGTAAAATCTTTATTGAAGTATTTCGGTCGAAAAACAAAATGTATTCAGCGGTCAGCACTGCTGTTATATGCGGTAAAATCTTTAGTGACGTATCTTAATGCAGTGTTTCCCAACCAGTGTGCCTCCAGCTGTTACAAAACTACAACTCCCAGCATGCCTGCACAGCCAAATGCTGTCCGGGCATGCTGGGAGTTGTAGTTTTGCAACAGCTGGAGGCACACTGGTTGGGAAACACTGTCTTAATGAACTTCGCGACTCTTCCGGGCTCAAAGCTATCTTGACGCTTTGTCTTCTCATTGTCTGTAGCTACTAGAGGCCTGTTCATGCCAAGCAGGTTCCCCCAGAAGTATCTGGGTCGATGAGCAGCCGATACCGCACTTGCATCAATCTTGACAGGATTCGTCTCCAGATGGAGAGAAATAGTTTTTTTGGAATGCTTTATCCATCGTAACCACGTCGTTGAATAAACAGAAAACTGGTGGATTCTAATTCCAGACTCGGTCACTCGGTGGCCTTCTCCTGATGCTGCTACTGCTGCCATTTCGAGACTCTGTCATTGTGCCACTCGGTGGCCTTCTCCTGATGCTGCTACTGCTGTTACTGCCACCTCCAGACTTTGTCATTGTGCCACTTGGTGGCCTTCTCCTGATGCTGATGCTGCTACTGCTGCTGCTACTACCTCCAGACTGTGTCATTGTGCCACTCAGTGGCCTCCTCATACTTGACACCTCCATACTGTCACTGTGCCACTCGGTGGCCTCCTCATACTGCTGCAGACTCCAGACTCTGTCATTGTGCCATTCGGTGGGCTTCTCCTAGTGCTGCTACTGCTGCTGCCGCCACCTCCAGACTCTGTCATTGTGCCACTCTGTGGCCTTCTACTGATGCTGCTGCCGCCACCTCCAGATCTTGTCTTTGTGCCACTCTGTGGCTTTCTCCTGATGCTACTACTGCAGCCACCTCCAGACTCTGTCCTTGGGCCACTCTGTTGTCTCCTCATGCTGTTCCCACCCTCCTCACTTCATGACTGGGCCACTATTTTGCCTTTCGGCCTGGCTAACATAATCATTTGTTTAAACCTTCTTCTGATCTATCAGAAGGAAGGAAAAATTAGATGCACAATGGACCCTGTCTGTGTAGCAGCAGTAAGGCCTGTATGGTCCCATCAGAATTGGCTTATGATTTGGTAGCCAAAAGCAGGAGTGGGTACAAAACACAGAAGACATGCAAATATTCCATTCATGTGTCATCTCTGTTTTACATCCACTCCTATTTTTTTGGGCATTAGCAATACTGATGGATTATTGATCAAATGCTGACCGAGTGAAGGCGTATGCTCCACAGACAGGGTCCGTTTTTTGTGGGTTATTGTTCTGACAGATCAGGGGAAGGGCAAATTAATCAGTGACATCAACACAAACTTACTGCTGACACTGTCTCCACTCTGTCTCCACTCTACTTGTATAATCGTTTAATAGAATAGGTTCTGATAACATCTATGTGGAATCAGCTGGCGACGGTGTAAAAGGAGTGCGCTTCTTCTTGGCGCTAACATCGACCTGTAAGGCTGAGTTCATACTTGAGTTGTTTGGTCAGTTTTGGCCCCATCACTGCCCTAATAAGTGAAGCGTGCAGTGATTCTAAGAGCGATGCCTGTCATCTGCATGTCATACTAAATTACAGTATTATTTCACTACCAAAGCAGACTCCTTATGCATGTTACTACAAGGCACAGTGTTCTACACCACGATAAAGGCTCTCAGCAGCCAGGAAATAGCCATTTTTAACGTAATCTGCCGCAAATAAATTCGGATTAAATAGAATTTTTCCCGAAAAATTTGTCGAATCGGCGAATAGAATTTTTGAAAGATTCTCTAATCCTGAGGATAGGTCATCAATATGAATAAGGCGGACAACACTTTAAAGGAGCACTAAACCTAAATTATAATTACTGATAAATGCAATTAGGAACTTGGTGACTGATTTCTGTAGAATTCCCGCAGATAAAAATCTCCCGCTGATCTCTTTCATTTTTAGCTGGTGGGCTTAGCAAAAGGGATGTGGCTTAATGACCTTTTTGTCCTACTGCAAACAGAGCAGAAGAGAGGTTACTGCTGCAGCCAACTGTCTGACAGGTAGACACTGGCCAGTGACGACGAGGAGGAGGGGGGCCTTGCTGAGCTTCTGGGAGGCAGAGAAGATTAATTTACTGTATATGTTTATTTGTTTTAATTGTAATATAGGACAAAATAGGATCAAACGGAAGGAGGTGATTAAGAAACAAATCATTGTGATTTTTTTTTTTTGTGTGAATGTGCTATGTTTAGCTTGGGGATACCTCTGCTAGAATGGTGAGCAGCTCCTGATCTAGTGGACTTGGCTTAGGTAGCCATGGATGAACATCACTTGGATGGCAATAAGAGCTGATTAGTGGGTGAAAGGGGTTGCCTCACTTCAGTAAGTTGCATTTATGATGTAGATAAAGTTAATACAAGCAACTTACTAATATACTGTTATTATCCATATTGCTTCCTTTGCTGGCTGGATTAATTTTTCCTTCACATTATACACTGCTCGTTTCCATGGGTACAGACCACCCTGGTTTGAGAAAGGTGAATTCACACCATGTAGTCTCCTAAGGTCCTCAAACAAATCTCAAGAAGTGCCTGCCTAAGTTTATTGTATTTATTGCAGACTATAACAGATACTGTATATTCATGTACTTACCTACCTCATATACATCCTCACTAATATGAATTGCTGCAGCTCTGAAGGTTTTTTGCCTAACACCAATGTTTACAATATGTTTTCCTTTTTACATTTTTGGATAGTGTTTTAGTAAAACTTTTAGTCTTTAAAGTGAATTATAAGATGTCAACCTACTCATTCAACCAACTGGTTCCTGTATAAGACACGAAGGCCAAGATTAAAAGGAGCAGTGACCCATTAAGAAAAATAGAATGAATTCTGCAGTCTTTTGATTTATTGAAGGCCTTCAAGGGAGGGAAAGTAAAACAGCAACAGAGAATGCGGTATGAAAAATCAGATAATCTAAAAGAAAAAGATCATCAATGTAATTAATGGCTTCCTAGTCACTGGTAAATGAGAAATGTCACCATGGAGGGCTGTTTCCCCTGTTACTGAAACGCCTATAGGTTCTACAGTGACTGTGAAAAAGAGCATGGTAAAAATATAAATGTAACGTTTAAATGGGGAAATATTTTTAGATTATTATATTATCATTTAAAAATATATTTAATTAAAAAATTATCAAATATTAGTTTAAAAGTAAAATAAAAAAAATAAAAATAAAGCTCTGACCTAAAAAGTAACTATAGTCCACCCTGATCACACAAATATATACATATCATCTATCAACATGCAGAGAACAAAATAGGTAGCCCATTGCATTTTAATTATGTTACAAAATTAAGCAAATGTATAAAATAAAAAATTAATGGAACAGAAATCATAAAACTGTAAAAATAAATCCATAATATAATGTAATTAAAACATTATAAAACTATAAAAATTATATAACTACAGTACTGTCACAAAAATTAACACAAAAATGATGTAAGTAATAGAAAGTAGAATGTCTCATTTATGCATTAATTCAAATATTTTTGTTTTTGTTTCCATTAACACCCTTTGAAATAATCATTTATTTTCTATTTCTTTTCCCTTTATTGCTCTGTTCTGGGCTGTGGTCATGATCATGTCCATGCAGCTCTTTCTTATTTCCTGTGATGTTATGTCCATGTATGGGGCAGTGGTAGGGGAGTGACTACGTAACTAGATGGGTGGGAGGAGCTATAAACTAGCTGGGTGTTGTTAGGGGCAGTGCTAGCAGAGTGTCTATTTATCTAGCTGGATGGGAGGAGCTATAAACTAGCTGGGAGTTGTTAGAGCAGTGATATGAAAGTTTCTATGTAACTATCGGGGTGGGAGGAGCTATAAACTAGCTGGGTGTTGAAAGGGGCAGTGATAGGGGAGTGTCTATGTAAATAGCTTTGTGGGAGGAGCTATAATCTAGCTGGGTTTTGTTAGGGGCAGTGATATGAGACTGTCTATGTAACTAGCGGGGTGGGAGGAGCTATAAACTAGCTGGGTGTAGCTAGCGTTGGTGATCGGAGAGTGTCTATGTAACTAGCGGGGTGGGAGGAGCTATAAACTAGCTGGGTGTTGTTAGGGGCAGTGATAGGGGAGTGTCTATGTAAATAGCTTGGTGGGAGGAGCTATAATCTAGCTGGGTGTTGTTAGGGGCAGTGACATGAGAGTGCCTATGTAACTAGCTGGGGGGAGGAGCTATAAACTAGCTGGGCATTGTTAGGGGCGGTGCTAGAGGTGTGGCAGAGAAAGGAGAAGTGCATCATGGGTTAAGTGGGATACAGCAATAGGAAGTGCTACATATAGGATGGAAAAAAATTGGAGTTGTAAAGAGTTTAAAAAGCATGGGAAGGGAAGATGTACATGAGGAAAGCGACTACATGAGAATATCTGATAAAAACCATAGTAATCCCAGAAAACTCTTTTAAGCTTTAGTCCTATAAACCAGAAAACTACTGTAAAAATGCAGCTACACTAAGAAAATTAACTTGCACAGCAAAAAGCTTCTAGTTTTAACGTACGTGTTCTTATGCAGAAGGCCATAAAACATAATATATTATTGGACATAATGGCACAATTCACATGTTAGAGTGACAACCTTTTCTAAATGATTTGCCCATAGAAATGATGACATATGGTTGAAATTTGTGGTTGAATGAACTATGTCCGTACTACATCAATGTTCTACACACTTATGTGTGATAAATCTTGGGGCCGATGTGAAATATGTTCAGATACAGATGTTTGGCTGTCATGGGGCATTCTCTGCACACCTCACCATGTGTGTGTCCCAGTAAGACTAAGCCTATTTTTCCAGAATGATCTCCAGTCCCACAAAAGGCAGAAGGCATATCAGCAACCCAGTTTTTTCTAACCTAAAATCACCCTTTGTCAAAGGTAAAACTGGTAATTTTTCTTTAAAATCAGTTAAAATGCAGTTTTAGCCATAATTGGTAGTTTCTGGGCTATAACATGGATGGGCTATCCTTGGGGTAGTCTATCAATATATGATTTATATGTCTGTCCCACCCCTGGAATCCTAACCAATCTGCAGAAAGAATACCTACGCTTAGGCCTCTCTCATAATGCTCTATAGCGTACGGTGAATATGTTAAATGGACCCATAGGCCCTCACTGTACCAATGGTGTTTTTTGGGGGGGTCTTTAGCCTCTGTGGGTATTTTTTTTTTAACATGGTTGGCTAACGGGGACAAATGCCGAACTGAACTGGTAGAGATAGAATGCTATTGTTTGTGCTTCTATGTAACAATTGTAATGCAATCACTCAACAAACACATTTACATGGGCCAATTATCAGGATAGAGTAATTGTACTGCTGTTCTCTTCTGATAATTGGCCCGATCCTTGGCCCATGTAAAAGGTCCTTTACTGTTTAAGCCCCTTGAAATCACATGATCGCAATGAGAGGAGGCAGCCCTCTGTCACTTATTGCACAGCACAGGAAGAAACTACAGAACTTCCTGTCACATGACTCAGGAGTACATTTGGGGGAATCGGTTCAATTTTCAAATTCTGAAATCATTGGTCAATATTTTGTTTCTGTGACGAGACCAATCTCGCCACATTGCATTGGAGTAGCCTGGTTGCCCGCCTGCTTCCTTTAGACTATGGCCCCATTTGAAACGCTTGATTTTACCCTGCAAAGACATGAAAGCCGGGTCATTTGGTACTTGCTCTATTTGCACAGTGATACCCCAGATAGCTATGTCATGGAGTCCATTCGCATAACGAAAGACTATGTGAAAGACTTTGGCTCCATGGCGATTCTACTGTATTCGTTTAGTCTGAGTGCCATTCACCTAATAATATGCGCTCAGACCTGAGCTATCTGGGGATATGTTAAATGTCTATGTTTTATGCAATAGCTGCACAGTTAAATATTCTTATGTCTTTTATTGTCTTTTGCTACCATGTGGCTAATGGAGTTTTGCCTCTGCCCTTGGGGAGAAATTGGATTACCTCCCAATTGTCTCCAGGACAGAAGACATTGTGTAAAACTGTGTATTCTCCTGCCTGTGATAATTACATTAACCCATTGTGTAAGGTAATTGTATCACAGGCAGAGGGGAGGATTTTGTGTGGGAGTGTCTGAGTGTATTGTACGGGGTTACTGGTTGTTTTACAAAACCCTGTGGCTTGGTCTCGTTCTTGGGGGGGATGGTATGCTGTTCCAGTTCGACTGCTAGGAGTGTAAACCTTTCATATGGTTTTTCCTATTCGGCTGTATGCAGCATTCATATAGTTTCCAGTTCGGGAGATTGGTGTCTTTAGTAGCTGCCTTTGCATCTGGAAAGGGAATATCTCATAAACGGCTTTTATCCCCTTTTATGCCCGGGGTGCCATTACAGTTTCCACTGAATACCTCCGGCGATGGGGCTAAAATGCAAGATCAGCCACCATCTATAGATAAGAGTCGATGAGAAAGAGAAAGAGCAAACCTAAAATTCCTAATCCTGGACAACCCCTTTAAAAATGTACCCAATGAGTCTCAATACAGATGGTGTTTTGTAAAACTGTGTTCTGTGGAGTGGGGGATCGCCTCAATTTTCAAAATCTGAAATCATTCAACTGAATAACCCCTGCGATGGGGCTAAGCTGCAATATCAGCCACCATCCATAGATGAGAGTTGTCCTGTTTCTGGAGAAAGGGCAACCCTAAAATTCATAAAACTTTCCGTAAGAATTCGTAAAATTACGTAAGCCTTAACACAAATGGTGTTTTGTAAAATTGTCATCTGCTAACTGGACAAGTAAAGACCTGATGTCCTACAAAGACACCATAGATGTATTTTCCTCGTCACCAGCCAAGGAATGTTAAAAAAAAGGATCTTAGCCAATTCTAACAAACCTAATACAGGATACCTGTACAGGATAGTAGCGTTTTTCAAAGCAATTTCTTAAGATGGCAGCCAGAAGAATGAGCTCTCTATAAATCTGAAAAGAAACTATGCAATTTTCTCCTTGTGAATCCAAGTGTAAAAGTTTTCATAACTGAAGTGGATAATATGTCTGTCAGGCACCTCATAGACATCAAACGGTCAACCCAGTGGTGGAAACAACTTCCACGATTACATTCACTGCACATTTAGGTGCCTTATAAAGCCAGGGTGGGAAGGTGTAACTGTTGGTGTGTTACATGTCTATGGTTTACCACATATTAAATATTACTGTATAAGTTTCTCTTTGCATGTATGTAGACATTGGAGATGTTTCCTGTGTAACATTAACACGTCTATAAAGTACACAGAGCATTCACTTGTGAACTGACACAGTACATTAGTGTATAAGTCCCAGGGTAAACCTTAGCAAAAATGTCAAGCTGTGTCCAGCTAAGGTGTATTCGCTATAGGAAAACTAATATGGAGGGGTGGATATTGACTATAGACAGTCACATACAGGATTCTTCCCACACTGTCAAATATACATACAGTATATCCTGGCCATCATTCTGCATGTTCATAGAATGCACTAACACGACCACTCGTGGGAGTACAACTGTGATTTACAACAGTGGCTAGAGTTCAAAGAACCTAAAACCCAAAAAATTAGCTTGTTAGATCCTGAGTTCAATGCAGATGACTAAAAAGTGCAAATAAAAGAAAACACAATGGACACAAGCTAAAACAACAACAAAAAGCTTCATTGAATAAGGGTCTTAAAACAGCATAAACATATAGACATTTGGTACCCCACTACCGATACACCCCAGAAAAAAAGTTATTTTATTCTTCAAAGAGAACCTGTAACCTCTCCTGACCTGTCTGTTGTGGTAAGTACCTGCATTCCTCATGTAAGAACTATGGTGGATTAGGAGAAATTAATAGGGTTCTCCAATTTGGATACATCCTGAGGAGGTGGTGATGGCGAGTACAATAAAATAATTCAAGAGGGGCTTGGATGAATTTCTGGAGTGTAATAATATTACAGGCTATAGCTAGTAGAGAGGGGTTGTTGATCCAGGGACTTATTCTGATTGCCTCATTGGAGTCGGGAAGGAATTTCTGCCCCCCTTAAGTGGGGAAAATTGTCTTGTACCTCATAGTTTTTCAAATGTCTTTTTTTGGCCTTATATACTTGCAACTGCTCCATATGGACCATTGGGCTATTTCTGTGACTTCCCCATACATCTAAATGGAGTTTGCAAAAACCCATAGACAAGATGAAGGAACAACCCCATTCAGACTGCAGAAATTTCTGTAATAAATCTGTCACTTGTGAATGTGCCCTAAGTGGTCAATTTCCCTGCAGTGCCACCACTGGAGAAATAAAGTATTACACAGTGTCCATTCAAATCAGTGTGATTTTTATGTAATACAGGACAGGGCATGTCCTCCAGAGTAATAAACTTTGTAACTGCACCCCCCCCCCCCCCCCAACAAAGAGATTAGAATACTGGGCTGGACCCTTCTATTGACCCTGAATTCTCTGACAGGGCAAATAAACACATGTTTAAAACCAGAAGCAAAAAATAACTTTGAACTGAGATGTTACACAAGTTATTAAAATTCTTTTCGAGTCTATAATAATTGAAAGGCTATGATATAAAGTGTGTGAGGATTGTATGGAGAAGCTTAGACACAAATTTATATATAAAAATAGTCTAACATTTTTGATATGTTACACTTGAAGCTGTTTTTGATGAATGCATTGCTCGCCCACACATGGTTGTAGAGAATTTTTACAGCGCACCATAAACTGGATGCCAAAGCATAAACTATGGAGGCTGAAGCATAAACTACAGCTAAAACTGAACACGCCAAAGCGATTACTAAAGCAGCTTGGTAACTTACGCCTTAAAAAACAAAATGTTCCCTTCCAGTCCCCGAATCTCATAGTTAGTGACCAACGGTAACATTCATATTTTGAACGGTGTCAAATGTTCCTATTAAACCTGATATAAAATATTAATATTTTCATCTTATTTTTGTTACATTTAGGTTGTGTGAATACTTTGGATGAAACTGTATTTATTGAGAATGTAAAAGTAAAAGAAAAATACCTTGAAAATGTGAAGACAAGTCTGACATTCAAATCCAAGTGAAATTAAAGTGTAAGGAAAAAAATCGTATCCGGCCTGCACATTAGGACTTGTCAGATGAACGTTAACAGCAGTAAAAAGCTGTATTTTGGCACTGGCAAGTCAAGTGTTTGCCAGTTTCATCTCTTGCTGCATGACAAATCCATCCAAGAAAGACCACTAAGTAGAAAGTGAAGATGACATCTGCCAGTTGTAAGTAGCTTTGGTGTCCCTGTGCCTTTATCTGTGTTGTTTGACACCCCAGATCCTTACAGAAAGTATTTTTTGGAGTGGAAAATCAACATCTACCAACATTTTATTTGCTGCCAACATCGGCAAGCGTATTTTTTTTAAACTCAAGTATGTTATTTGAATCAAATGCTGGAATCAAATTCCAGCAATTTTGAAGTTCTAATTCCTGTTCTGATAAACATATTATTTCCCACAAAGTAGGTTATAGGTGTTTGAAGAGCCTTGGGCAAATATCCCATTGTCTAATTGTCATCTTGACAAGGTAAGAGAATGGGTGTTTTGGGGTGTAGCCATATTTGCCTGCTGCCTATGCCTGCCTTGCTGTAGATGGTACTAGATATTTTATTGCTTCTCTTGGTACTGATCAGGCAGTCCCGTAAAGGCTTAGTCTCCAGTGGTCACAACATAATCAGCCTCTCAGGCGCAGCTTCTAAAAGTCCAAAAATTGTAGTTCTGCAAACCTTCTTCAATCAAATCAATCTATTTATTTCAAACTCTTAAAAACCAAGGAAGACCAGGAAGATGCTTACACATTTCGAAGAAACTAGTTCTTGGTTACAGCTATGACTAAGGCAAATTTGTTTAGCTCGAAATGTGTAGGATCCTTCCTGGAGATATGCACCTTGGTTTTTAAGATTTGAATTACAGTAGGTGAATTGATTTTTTTAAAGACGTTCTGGTGAACTACACTTTTCCAACTGTTTTGCTATATAATTTATGCCAAACTCATGCTGCTTTTGGGAACCACCTACTCCTGTGAGGTACACCTCCAGTGAAGACCCCTGTAAATTTATGAAATGAGAGGTTTTGGTTTTTCTGTTCCAGGCTAATGCAGGCAAGGCATGAGTGAATGAGCTTTTCAATCATTGGGCCCAATATTTATTAAGGACAGATTTAATAAAAGAACAACCTAGGAGTCAGGGCTTTTTCCGGAAGTGCCATACTTTTTCCGGAAGTGGTTTTGACTTATTGGTCACCTAAATAAAACTACCTCACTGATTAATGTTTAGTGTATTCAAAGAATCAGCCAAGTAATCACTGTATTCAGAACCTATGTTAAACATGGTGTGTAATCTGCAGACATCTTATCATTCTAGGTTTAGGAGTCCAGTGGGCGGTCCTAATCAGTGATTGACAGATAGCTATTTCTGTATGCAAACATATAGGAAAGGCTGACAGTCACTGAGTAGGACCAAGTACTAGGCTCCTAAACTTGAAATGAGAGTGTATTCACACGAAACAAAATGTAGGTTATATTGAATCTTTTCCAATATAGCTATATATCTGTCTGCTTAGCTCACCCTGCTCCATTATATGTCTCCCACAGGCTGAATAGCATTTTAAATTTGACAGGATCACTTACTTAATGTTCCTAGGCCACCACATACTGTAAAGGTGGCCACACTCATTAGATAGACATAGGTTGATGGACAGATGAAGAAGCATTTGAACAAATGATTGTCTACTGAACCATTGTTTTGCCGATGCAGCCATACAGATTTTAGTCTATGTTGGCCGTTACAGTTCAACCTGGCCATACATGTTCAATGTCACTGGACGATGAACGAATGATCTGCTCAGACAGTGACAGTCTGTCATTGGTTGGCTAAAACAAATGTTAAGTTTTACCCAATGAAAGATTGTTTTGGTTGAACTCATCCATTTTGATCAACTTTAGACTAAATTGTAAGGGTACTTTCACATGGGATGGATATGCTAAAGACTTGCACCTGTTTATTGTAGCAGCAAAGAAGAAATTTGGATGGTACGGCCATATGGTCAGGTTTTCTGATGCAGTTTTGGAAGCCAAAACAAGGAGTGAATTCAAAACAGAAAGGAAGTTATATCTGTCCTTAATCCAATCCACTCCTGATTAAACTGACCTTCGGTGTGGATTTTAAATCTGCAGAATATCAATTTATGCTGCACATTTCCACCACAGATCTTCATGATCTGTGGTGGAAAGTCCACTGCAAGATCTTCATGTGGAAGTTCTTAACCGTGTTGCTGTATCATATAATGTTGCAGTTTTCGTACCAAAATCCAATAGAATCTGCTCTGCTCTGATTGTTTTTAATGGGAAATCAGATTTTTTTCCTACATATTGAATGATAACTCATAAAAAAAAAAAAAAAAAACACCTGGTCATTCTTGGTGTGGATTTAGCATAGAAATTCCCATTGAAACCAATAGAAGGCCTAAAAACCATATCAAATTGTGCATCAAAACCCACACCAATAACTGCTTCCAACAGAAAACGGCATTAACAAAAGGCTCAGAAATCTCCTGGAATTTTGATGCGGGTTACGTTCCTCCATTTTCAACGTGCTAATACTACTGTGTGACCATCCCAAAATAGTTGACAAACCTCTAATGTAACTCTGCCCTACAACATCCCACATATGCTGCCTGCAACACCGCGAAATCTCGCGCAGTACAGCGGACTGACTGCGCGATGCAGATCATCCAAAGGGCAACAGATTCAAATATGTCACTGGGCTTGGTGCATACCCAGTGATACATTTGAAGCTGTTGCCCTTTGGAAGATCTGCATCGCACAGGCAGTCCGAGGTACTGCGTCTGCGCAAGATTTTGCGGAGTTGTAGGCAGCATATGTGGGGCGTTGTAGGAGGTATTTGTGGGTGGAGTTACATTACCTTAATAACGTAGCGGGGGGGCGGCGGCCAACAGTGCTGTTGTGGGCGTGTAATTATGGCCCTGGAGAGGCGTGCTTGCGCTCTGTCAGGGGGGGGGGGGCTGGGTACTGGAGAGGGGCATTTCTGGACACCTTAGAGAGATAATAACGCCCCTCTGGGCACCTTACTGCCTAATTAACATAATACACAAAGTGGATTTACTCAAAAATAAAAGCCAGAAACGCAGAATGAAGGGTACATCAAGAAATAAGGTATTTTGTTCTACATGGCAATAGTTGCACTTTTATATTGGTAACCCATGTGACAGATTTCCTTTAAATCATCAGTTGAGGTGGTTTCTAGAGAAAGAAAAATAAAATAGTGCCCCATCTGCCCACAGGTTGCATGAGGTATTGCAGCCCCAGTAATTTCCAAGCAGCTGAGCTGCAACACCACACGCAACCAAAGAACAGGTGTGGCGCCGTTTCTAGAAGAAAGAAACCATGTTTCTATAATCTTTCAACCCTTTTATAATAGAGGTAGGGTGCAATGAAAAGTCATTTAAAAAAAAAGGTTTTGAAGTTACCTGCTATTTCCATGAAAGGCACCAGAACAAATATTAAAAATTCCCATCCATATGGTCTCACCTTTGTATAAGCTGCTGTAAACCAGCAAAGTGATATATTTTTTTTTTCCGAAAATGCAACATTGACGCCCTTCTTCTATTCTTAAAAGTGGCTGTCTTATTCTTGAAAACCACAAAAATGGGGACCGTTCACAGGAAAGACTACATGTTCCCTCTCGTCCTAATTCTAATATGTAGCTAAATGGAAGATTTTGGTTCCACATCTGAGACTGTTCAGCAACAGTTTAAACTAACCGTGCATTTTAAAGTATGTGTAAAATATGTACCTTAACCCCTCCCAGGGATTTACTTAAGTACCTAAAATATTCCTCATAGACAGCAGACGTAGGTGCAGCTGTAAAATACATCACAATGTTTAATTGGATTCAGATGGTGGCATCTACATAGTAGTAGGTATCAAAGACACAAATCATTATGGACTTTAGTAACGTGCACAAGGAGCTCCATGTACCTCTACCTACATGGCAGATTTTGAAAAATTATAAAACCCTATTCATTTTAGTAAATAGTAGTGAAATGTCAGAACCTACTAATAATAATACAATAAATTCCTCTTATACCATATTCTATGTTGTTCCAAGCACAGATATAAAGGATCTCAGATGTTAGTAGAACGTGTCATTTCTTCACATAGGTCTCATCCATATGGCTGTCGTAGAAGTGAGATATTTCGATAGATCTCTTTGAATGTTTCCAACACATAGAGCAGCCTAGAAGGACAAGTCTTATGCAAACAAATAATTCTAGGGAAGAAAATCTTTAAGGAATTGTCTCATCATAGACAACCCGTTTCATATGGGGGTTTCCGAGACCACCTGCAAATAGCCTGTTTTCTAAGCCATGGCCAGACAGACATTTCTTTGTATAGTCATTTCAGACTTCACAAAAACACTCCACATGGGCTGTTGTTTTTGAAGAACATTTTTTATATCTAAAATACAGTATATGGTCACTTGTAATCTCACCAGATATAAAGCACAGGCATTTCCCATGCCTCAAGGAACATGTCTGTATGGATGTCATTACATTCCACTAATAAACTCTCTGGTTGCCACCATGGGTTTGTTTGCCAGATCTTTCATCAGAAGGAAATCAGTTGTTTACAGGATAGTACAACAACATAGAAACTCGAAGAGGGAAAGTTATAAAGAAAATTAATGACGACTGTCTAAGGAAAATGAAAAATATGGCAGCACAGACAACATGACAATGCACAAGTATTAGGTGATTAATATGGAATGGCTAGAAGATTAATAAACTAAAACGTACTTGCAAAATTTTCCCGATCATCTTCTACAGATGACAATGACTGGGAAGTTAGCTGTTATTAAAGGGGTTGTCTGAGTGTTTAATACTGATGACCTATCCTCAGGATAGGTCATCAGTATCTGATCATTGGAGGTTCAACTCCCGACACCACCACCAGATTGTCGTTGAGTGAACAGGACTACCTATTGGATTACTAAACCCAGAATAAGAAGGAATTAATTAAAAGTTATACTGACTCTGTTAAAGGGAATGTGTCATCAGAAAATGACCTTTTGTTGAAATCACTTTTTTATGTCGAACATAATTATAAATAATTTTATGATGTTATTTTTTTTTTTTCCATGTTACTTTATATTTAAACTAAAACCAAAGATTTAGCAGTTTTTGCACTGGCCACTATGTCTAATAATTTGGTGCCACTTGTTGGTTTGTACAGATCATTTTACTGCAGTTAAAGGGGTTGTCTCATCTAGGCGAGAAATAGATACAGTTCCGACTACTTCCTGGCCGTGAAACAGTAAAGCACTCCAGAGCTCTGCTGTTTCAGTTGCTCCCACTGCTGTGCATGAGAGCTACTGAAACAGCGTAGCACAACAAGCTATGCTCTTTCTGAGTTAGAGAAACACCATAGCTTGCTGTGCTACGTTGTTTCAGTAGCTCTCATGCACGGCCGTGAGGTGGTCAGGACTATGTATCATCTCGCTTTAGTAACGGCAAAATGAGTCAACCCCTTTAATTCATTCTAATCCTGTCTGTAATGATATCATGTCTGTGTATAGATAAGAAAGGATCCGCCATTCACAATAGGTGATTGTCAAATCTTATCTATTCTTTCCTTGTACAATGACCTCTGCACAGGTCACAGAACATGCCTAGAAAACTCTCCCATAGAAGTCAACAGATTCCCCTCCAGACCATTGTATCTATGGACCATGGGGCTTCCATAAAGCAAATTTTTTTTTTCAAATGCGGTATAAATGCTGGTAAGAACAGCTTAGGCAAGATGGCTGCCCCCATAATCATGTTCAGGAAATAAAATAAAAAAATCTACAATCAGAAAATAAAAACAGATAAAAAAAGAGATGTGGTTTTAATTTGCAGATAAAATTTTTGACGACCCTTTTCCTTAAATTTTCTCAGCCTTTCTTCCTATATAATCAAGGGCTTGTAGATAAGACAAGATCTTTAAACAGGGCATTTCGAAGGGTTAAAAAGTCAAATACAGTAGAGTAATGGAAATGCTGTTTTTTTGTGATGCCCATTATTAATTCAGAGTCTAGGCCCACTGAAGGTATTCTGATTGGCCAGTGTTATCCTGGAGGTTGACAACCACCCACTTATGTTGCAGATGTGTCTTGTATATGGGATTCCTTTTCAACGTTTGATTCACTATTCACAGATTTACTATAGTTTTGCAGCAGAAATTCCCCAAATGCTCAGATGTGATGGATATTATCTCTGAAAAAATTTCAACAAACCAAGTAATGTAAAGAAGAAAAACTAACGTTAGGGTCTTTTTTTTACAACGCATACAACATTCATTGCAGTAAACTGTAAGGTAGTGTGACATATTTTATTCTCCAGACATTCTTCCATTATCTAACCAGATCTGGACAAAATCCCCCCTCATTAAATAAACGTTCGGTAGAAAATGAATGAGGACGGGGCCATTAAGTTTATTCTAAGCCCACAATTTGTCTGGATTTACTGTGTTTTACATAAGTACAACCAGTGACCTGAGCTTGACCCATATACCAGAGACTCTTAATGGTTTTGATTAGGTTAACTAAATAAAAAGGCAAACAGAACATTAATACAGTATACTGTATATGTAGTCTGTGTACATAACTAAAGTGATAGCAAAAAATATTTCAGAAACCTGACCGACCCGCTGTTACTGCAGTTGACCTCATGATCCCACACCCTCCAATGTCACACCTACAGGCACGGATGTAGCTCTAGTGGAAGCAGGGGAAATGGCTGCTCTGGGGCCTGAACTCAGAAGGGGACCCACCCAAGAGGAGGAGTAAAAGATTTTATTGTCAGGGCCCTCTCAACAGTATTATATAATGACATTATATGCAGTGACATGACATACAGTATATACGTGTAGGAAACGGACAGAGCGGCTGTTGGGCGTGATCTGACAGAGTGATCTTGACTAGCCACAAGAGTGGAGGTTGTACGGGAGGATGGGGTTTGCGAAGAAGAAGTTGCTTTTGGGGGCTGGGGGGAAGAGGGGGCCTGTTTAAAAATTTACTGTTGGGCCCTGTCATTTCTATTTACGCCACTGCTTACAGGAGTTCTGGAAGTTGAGACAGGGAATTGGGATAAGAGTTCCTTGGGCCCACCAAAGGACATGATAATGAGTAGTGTTAAGCCCGAATATTCGAAAAGCAAATTTTTTTCTCAAATATTGCCACTTCGAGAATTTGCGAATATTTTTAATATATTGCTATATATATTCGTTATATCGAATATTCATCATTTTTTCCATCTGAACACATGATTCCTCCCTGCAACTTAACCAGGGAGGAATCATGACTTCAGATAGAAAAAATTCAATATATTCAATATAGTGCTATATATTAGTTTTTTTGAATATTCGTCATTTTTTTCCCCTCTGAAGTCATGATTCCTCCCTGCTTAAGTTGCTTGTGGGCCAATGACTCATTGGCCCACAAGCAAGAAGCAGGGAAGAATCATGTGTTCAGATGGAAAAAATGAAGAATATTCTAAAAACCAATATATAGCACTATATTCTATAGTTCTATATATTCGTTTTTGACCCACACCTGTACTGATTGCGTAATATTAGCATATTACGCGATCATTACCTTGCTGACTTTCGAGTAAAAAAAATAATAAAATTGAATATAAAGAATATTACAATTTGTGAATATTCAACGAATATTCTACTAAATAATTGCAAAATATCACAAATTCGAATATGACCCCTGCTGCTTATTACTAATAATGAGGTCCACGTATACAGACCATGCACATGTCCTGTTTTAACTGTATTGTAATCTTTGTTGTCGTCATTATAGACACAGGACAGATCTGACAGACTGTAAAGAAATCTTTCCGTAAGAAATAAACCCTCGTGCCAAGTGGTTGGCTCCAAAATTATCTCCAAATGGTGTTGTCTTCTGCTCGTTCATTGTGGAATATAGTCAACGAATCATTAATTTTAGCGTTTGACCATAGACATCAGTGTGCATTGTTATCCCTACAGCTGGGGTCTCAAACACGCAGTCCACAGCTCCTGAGACAGTTCTCTGTGGCCTACGATACCTCAATGAAGGGGAGGGAGCGCAGTATTAATTAATGAGCACCTCCATTGTGGAGAGCTCATTAGTACAGGACTGGAGGACCAGGTAACGGTGAGTATGGCACCGTTAGCGATGTGTTGACATTACTCGCCTTTCCCCGGTCCTTTCCCTTGGCACTGTGCAATGTCCTGAAAGCGTACAGCTTTAGGACATAGTGCATGTAGGCGTGCATTATGACACCAAGACACAGTGCTGCGCTGAAGAGCAAGAGTGGTGCAAGGAGCAGAGGTATTTTTTTTTAGGGGATGGATCGGTTGGGTGGGGTTTGTAACAGTGGCAGTCTTCTGATCTGGGGTATGTATGAATGTGTGGTGTGATCTGGGGTCTGTATGAATTTGAGGGCTTATTTGGGGTATAATCTGGGATCTGTATACATTTTTGGTTTAATCTGAGGTCTGCGTGAATTTGGGTACTGATCTGGGGTCTATATGGATTTGTGGCTGTTGGGGTTTAATCTGGGATCCATATGAATTTGGGTGCTGATTTGGGGTTAATTCTGGGGTCTGTGTGGATTTGGGGGCTGATCTGGATTCTGTATTAATTTTAGGGTCTGGTTTGGTTGTCTATTAATTTTGGTGTCTCATTAAGGTTCTGTATTAAGAAGGGGTTGTCCAGACATGTGAAATTTATTTATAAAAGTGATTAGAATGCCACAAAAAACTAGTGCTGCCTCTCTCATCCCACTGTTCTCACTACTAGGGGAGCACTTGGCGTATTTCAGGGCGTGGCCGGCTGAGGTGAAGCTTAGGCGCGGTGAGTGTGACTCACATATTGTATTGTATTTGAAATGCACGTAGCTCGTCAACTGTGACTTTTTTCTATGTGCGGTACATATTTCCGGCTGAGTTTGAGACCCCTGTCCTACAGAATGCAGAAAATGTTGACTTTGACTGTCTTAACATATGCAATTTTTGATCCAGGTTGATGCAAAATAGGTAAATTTCAGATCTGTAACTTGAAGCTCTTGGCCAACAATACGATCTGTAAAGAACCCCAAGTATTACCTATCAATAGTAATACTCATCTCATATGGTGCAGAGGGATCTTCTCACTAGGCTCCGGGACCCATGTGTGACTGCAGCCTCTGAACTCCTAATTGTCATACCTCGAAACTAAGGACTTCACTCTTTTGGATGCATTCCTGGTTTTGGCAAAAAACAAACAAAAAACTGCAGCAACATTACAACCACTGTTTTCTGTTGTTCCTAGATATCTGTGTCACTTAGTTAACAATCGTACATTTTGGGGTTGCATCCAAAATGCATGTAAAGCAAATAACTAAATATAACTAAACATACAGGACAAGAACCCAATAACCACCAATCAACTGCCATGTAATAGTAAAACTGTTGCAGTAGGTAAAAAATAAAAAACATTTATTTTATATTTCTTCTTGTAAAGGATTTCGCAATTTACATTTCGTTGTTCTTCTTTGCTTTATGGTAAAAAAGTTAATAAGCGCATTCATGGATTCATTGGAGGAAATGATGTTCTTGGTATTATGATCTGTATCATTTATCTCCTTAAACAAGTATCTGTCTTAGAGGAGGACTCATGCTGATTAAAGATGGATTAATCCTGCACTGGATAACATCTGTTTTTTACATTAGTCTTTTCTTTTATAATTTTTTTCTCAATTTCTTTTAACTTCTGGATTACCCTACAGCTACATTATTGTGTGGGCTCCTGTAAGTGCCTTTGTACCTCTGTTTTAGTAGCAGAATGTATTTGGCTGTTATTTCTCTGAAAACATCCGGGTCAAATAACTAATAAATCTATAGTTTTTTTTTTCTTCCCCAATGACCTAATAGCAGTTGAAAGTATGTTGGCCAAGAATGTACACCACCAACCTATGCTTACATAAAAAACACATTGTACTTAAAGTGAAATTTTGGCAAAATTTTATAATCAGTAAAAAGGATGTGCTGGGGTCATGTATCATGCAATGATTTATTTCACTCCTGCAAATGCAAGTATTTTCGGTGCTCTGTACACTATAGAGTCATAAAGGTTTTCCAGAACTTAGATATTTATGACCTATCCTCAAGATATGTAGGTCATCAATATTAGATCGGTGGGGATCCGACACTATGGAACCCCTCTGATCAGCAGAATTTATATGGTTTACATAGCCAGAAACTTAAGACTATCCACCGTGTAGTGGCTGTCCCAGGATAATGCAGCTCAGCTCCCATACAATAAGCTACAGTACGCCAGAAACTACACAGTGGATAGAGTATTGTGTCCACTGTACAGTTTGCAGAACCGGAGGGTGCCCAATATATAGGGGTGCCTGGTATCAGACTGCAGTGTCCCCACTGCCAGTGTGAATGTCACTGTTTTTCCTGCCTTATATTCTGTGCACTGTGTCCCATAGGCTGTATATGGAGAGAGCAACGGGAGTTTTCCTAGTTACTGTGGTTGGGCAGGGCTGGCACCACCCCTTCCTCTCTAGGAGAAAGTCAGAGCAGAGTAGTGTGAGGTGTGGATGAGAAAACAGCAAGAGAGCAGTGCTGAACAAAGAAGCTTTCTTCCCCTGTGGGTTACAAAAGTGACAGTTTATGTGTCTGCCCTTAAGGGAAAGAGTTACTGAATGCAGCAGAAAGTTCATTGGCTATACAAGGTTTCTCAGAGAAAGGCAACACACCTACATTGAGGCTACTGACATCTTTGCATGTGGTGGGATCAAAGGAGCTTCAGGTTTCCCATCATATACAGTATGAAAAGGTACAGAAAGGTCCCTCTGGGGATATATACCTATATATATATATATATATAGTATATGAAATCCGGCAGCACTCACTTTAGAGGTTATCAGGTGCAAGCGTCTCGCCTTTGACCATAGGCTTGTATATTCAAGGAAAAATCAACGCAGCACTCTTCTTGTAAAAAAACGCAGTGTCTTTATTCACACATGTGACACAAAAATAGGCAACGTTGGGGGATTGAAACATTGCCTATTTTTGTGTCACATGTGTAAATAAAGACACTGCGTTGATTTTTCCTTATATATATATATATATATATATACACATACATAGACACACACACAGAGATAGTGTACCCCTTAAGGCTACATTCACACGACCGTATGTAATCCGTTCCGTTTTGCGGATCCGCAAATAACGGATCCGCATGTCCGCAAAAAACTGAAGAGTGGCTTCCGTATGTCATCCACAAAAAATGGTCCGCAAAAAACGGATGAGTATAAAAAAAGTATAAAAAAAAACCCCTGAGGGCAGAGCCTTCATTAAAATATTTAAATAAAAAAACGGAAACGGATCCGCAAAAATCGGATGACATACGGAAACCATTCCGTATGTCATCCGATATTTGCGGATCCATTAACTTCTATGGGGGAGCGGACCGATTTCTACGGACAATAATAGGACATGCTTAATATTTTTGCGGTGGATAAAATCGGAAACACGGTGGCGGACAACATACTGAATGTTGTCCGCTAATTTAATTCACCCATAGGAATGAATGGGGCCGATTTTATTCCGCAAAATACGGAACGGATGCGGATTGGACACGGAAACAAATAATACGGTCGTGTGAATGGACCCTAAGCTGGGAAAATCATACAAGCTGATTAAAAAAGAGAGACCTGCCTGCCACATACTGCCCTGGAAATTTCACATGCCAACTGTAAAGATGGCATTTAATGTATACAGTGATTCTGTAAACTATCTCCAAACCACCTATGCTAAATACAGTGGACTTGTTGCATAAAACCTGGCCTTATCAATGTGTGCACTAATGCTTGCATTGTTGTCACATCACTTCAGGGAATTCTGCTTTGCACTTCAAAACCTAACACCATCAAGGGTACCCCATTTAATGTCAGGTAGGTGCCCCAAAACTAGAGTGTGCCCTAAAGGAACAGTAGGTGCGCCCTCCCTATCACTGCATGGCTCAGGGATGGACTACCACCATAAGTACAACTACTGTCATCCTCTCCACCTCCCTCGTTAGCAGCAGGACCCCCGCTGGTCTGATGTTGATTAAATATCTTGAGGCTAGGCCATCAATATCTAAGTCCCAGAAAACCATTGAACACCACAATAAATATGGCTGCAGGGGCTGTAGAGAGGAAGTTGCCAAAAAAACATTGGGGCCAGATTATCATTAGCTCAAGTCAGAATAATGGAGTGAAAAAGTCGCAAATGTTTGCGCAATCGCTAAAACTGTGCAAACATTTGCGACTTTTTTCTGCTCTGCACTATGCTCGCCAGTTTTCTGAAAGTGGGCGTGTTTTCTTATGTAAATGAATCTCTAGACAGATTTACTATTGCGACTATTTAAAAAGTCGCAAAAAAAAGCGCAATTTCACCCCAGTGAGGACCATGCTTATCTTATGAGACTTTTTACCAGAACATGCAACTTTTTCGTAAAGATGTGCGACTTTTGTAAAGCTGCTTACTGACGGATAAACTGCTACCGTCAAACCACATTTATTACAGTCTTAAAGGGCCGATCATAAATCTGACTTGGCTAAAACTGACTTTACCCATATGTGAAGGTGGAGTGAGCTGTCAGAGTCGTGATAAATCTGGCCCATTGCCTTCTCAGACGTCACTCAGTACTCAGCAGCTATTGGTTGAAGCTTTACCCCATAGACTCCCTTCAATTCCCACACCCTGCACAGAATACTAACACTGAGAGCTCTCTTTTACTTAATCCCTTTGTTTTTCAGTCCAAATGCAGGTGGAAGCATCTAAAATGGAGCTGAGAGTTCTCCCGAAATGCATGCAGGGGGCGAGCAGAGCAGGAAGTCTGTAAGGTACAACTTCGGTCAATAGCTGCAGAGCAGGAAGCACCAACGTACAGACAGTAGAAGAGGGAGCAGCACATGAGTGATGGATCAGACTAAACACTGAGTTATAGTCTGCAGTAATCTTTCGGCAGGAGCGGATTGGCCAAATTTCCCGGTAGGCCGATGCCTAGGAGGGCCACCCAAGCTCTACTCATGGACACTAGCCAGTTTCAAAATGAACTGATTCTCTCTTATGCACCTGGCCAGCGGCTGCAGGTGCCCTCCTGAATTCAACTGTATCAGCATCCTCAGGACAGTGATACAGTTGAATACTGTGGTGCGGTAGTATTTTGTGCTGCTGCACTGTGGCATTTGGTTCAGCTGGTGTTTTGCTATGGTATTCCTGGCCCTGCCTACATATGTTTGCCCTGCCTAATTATGTTGCCCTGTCTTCTGTCAGCTTGGACCCACCTGCAACATGGGGCTACTTAAACCTTTTTCTTCAGGGCTACTTTTAGTCCCCAGTACGCCCCTGTCCTTCAGACACATAGCTCTGCATAGGAGCTGTAGACAATCTGGTAGGATATCTGATCTTGGCTATATGCTGTAACCACTATGCCCCACATAAAACTTCTCGGGGTAGTATAATGTATTGTATATAAGAGTAGGTTTACATCTGCGGCAACTACTCCGGTAGTCTGTTACTGTATCTGACATAGCAGGATAGATGTGATGCACTAGACTAACTATTGACCCAAGAGGCGCACTCAGTCGAGTGGACTCATCCAGTCCACTCAAAAGAGAAATATAATAGAACAAAAGTAACTGGCCACTCTCAGGATATCTGGACCATTTGAAATTTATTAACATATAATAGCATGAATAACTGTACTTACTGACAATGATATAAAACTGTAATTAAAATACCTGTCCACTACACCATAATACACAATATGCAGTAGTCCAATATGGCAAATACTAAAATATAAAAATTCGAGGAATAAAATAGAACAGTCAATCATTCGTACGAATATTCGGCAGATATTCTTATGGGAAAGTCTAATATTTAAAATTTTGGCGATAATCCAATGTCCTTTATGTACGTCCCTTTCGATATATAACAGGGATATCCGAAAAAAAGCAAAGTCCCAATGCGCAATCAAAGGACAAACTCAAGCGGCGTCCCGCTAATAGCATCCACCAGCAGCGTCCCACTGGAATAGTAATGCAGTTTTTAAATCGCTGGATAATAATTGCTGGATAAAATCGTACGGTCTTACCGTCTCCTTTGATAAGTCGACAAAGATGCAGTTATGGACCTCTGAGTTTGCAGCCCATATCTCGTAGGAAACTCGCACACAGGCAATTGTTTGGCACATGTATTCAGGCCTTACACATTCTTTTCAAAGTATACCTTTCGTGTGACAGATGGTTCTTTCTTTGCGACTTTCCAGTCAAATCTCCAGCTTCCCAAGTGGTCCAAATGTTGGGGTCCTGTCTACTGTCCTAAATAATACTCCTCAGTATGTATATATTGTGCATGGTATCTCGTATACTGGAAATGTATGGTAAATTGCGATGCCACAAATGGTTTCAAATGTTGTAAAAAAAAAAAAAAATGACATTCTCTAATATATAGCTTATATAAAGCTCTATTAGTGAGAAGAAAAGGAGGTAAAATTCATTTGGGTGGTAAGTTGCATGACCGAGCGATAAACGGTGAAAGTAGTGTAGTGCAGAATTGTAAAAAGTGGTCTGGTCATTAAGGGGGTTTAAGCTAGGGGGCTGAAGTGGTTAAAGGCGTTGTCCACTTTTTACTGTTGAAGACCTATCCTCAGGAATTAGATCATCAATATCAGATTGGTGGGGGTCCGACTCCCAGCTCAGCTGTTTGAAGAGAAGGCAGTGCTTGTATGAGAGCTGCCTTCTCAGCTCTGTTTACCTGCAATTGCAGTGGTGGGCAGGTGTAATTACAAGTATGGGGTCCCCATTCACTTCTATGTAGTATTCATTTGAACAGACAGAGCCGTCCCATAGATGTGAATGGGGACGTGATACGTAATTACACTTGCCCACTACTGCAATTGCTGTGGCGAGCAGGTAAATAGAGCAGAGAAGGCAGCGCTCATATGAGCTCTGCCCTCTCTTTAAATGGCAGATGGATGACCTATCCTGGGGATAGGCCATCAATACTAAAAAGCAGTCAACCCCTTTAAGTATTTTTTTGGTTTGACTCACTCCTCTGATCTTATTTACCAGACTACATTCTATTAATTTCTAATCCAACTTGTGACTTGTGCTTGCTTATTCAGCTGTAGCTTCGTACCTGTGTCTGTTCCAGCTATTTATTTGCTTAACTTTTCTGCAGATGTTTTTCCATAATTTTTTTCTACACCTGCTTGTATATCTTGGCCTTCTCTTCTCTTCTTCTTATACCCTTTGCCATCAGGTGACTGTTGTTGCAATATACGTAGTTTAGTTTTTTTTGTAATGAATACCACACTGGTTCACAATGATGCAGGGAAGATTCCCTTTTATTAATTTACTAGTTGAAGGACCCGGCTTCGCTCGGGTATATTTAATCTATTTTATTTAATGTTTGTGTGTGTCCTTAAAAGATATCAACACTGTCCACTATAACAGTGACAACTACAGCACCCTGCCCCTTAACAGTGAGCTCCACAGCCCCCCACCCCTTAACACTGACCCCCCCACAGTACCCCATCCCTTAAAATTGGACCTCCACAGCAGCCCACCCCTAACTTTGACCTTTACAGCAGCCTTCCCCTTTAACAGTGAGTTTCACAGCACACCACCCCCTTGACAGTGACCTCCACAGGGGCCCGCACCCTTAACAGTGGCCTTTATAGCAATCTGCGATGGTGCGGATTCTTTTAGCGGACATACATACACTCAGCTTTATATATTAGATAGTCAAGCTGCTGCCTATGTAGGATATGGGCATTGTCAACTGTAGCATTATTTCCCAACCCAAGGTTCTCCAGCTGTTGCAAAACTACAATTCCCAGCATGTCCTCACAGCCTGCAATTTCAGGTCATGATGGGAGTAGAAATGTTATAACAGTTGAACACACATTGCTTGGAGAACACTGAAGATTTAAGTGTGAAGTTTCCCATACAACCAGGTCACCTTATATCACTAAGTCAAAGCAACTGGCCTCTTATAATCCAGTTCTAGCTTACAGCCTGAAAAACAAGCACAAATCACTACTCTATCAAGGCTAACACTGCACTGACCTGGAAAACAACAACATTCATGAAGGCATCTTCAGTATATCAGTAGTAATAAATCAAAGCAACTGGACGTGTATTTTCTTTTCTTGAAGACGTTTCGCTAATCATTCCACTGACTTTCTTAATTGATATAACTTGTACAAAAAACATCTGACCGTAAATGAGTCACCAGTATTTAATGCCAGAGATTCTTTGTACACGTTATTCTAATAGCTAAAGCCTGTCGGATACTTAGCAAAACGTCTTTAAAAAAAATACAACTCCGGTTGCTTTGACTTAATACTGCTGATATCCTGAAGATGCAGTCATCATGGATGCTGCTGTTATAGTATTCACACGATTGCTCACCTGGTATGTAGAATTGCCAAGGTCTGGAAAGCGAGTGATTAGTCCAGTGGCTGTGACAATCCAGGTGACTGGAGTTTTCCTGAAGTAAGGCGCCATAGTCAAATAACAGTTCAAGTTCAGCAACAGATAAATGGCAATAGTTGTAGCGAGAGGCAGAGACCAAATCAAGTAACACTCCAAGTTCAGTAGCAGACAGATGGCAATAGTTGTAGGGTAGGCAGGTAACAATCCAAGTTCGGTGACAGGTTGATGGCAATAGTAGTATGAAACTTAGGAGCAGTAGCTAGACTGCTGTATTACACAGCCCTATGTGGATGTGGCAGACAATTATCGGGAGGGAAGCTTTCCCTCCCGGCAATAGCTTGCTCGCTAGCTAAGGAGACCGCTGCTCTGCAGAGATCTCCTCCACAGCATGGCGAGGAGCCATCGCTATGCCATCAGTTGTCCCTATGCTGTATAGTGTTTTGCGAGTTGCAGATCATGATTAGAGAGCACGATCTGCCGCCTGCAAACGATCATTTTTTAACATTTCAAAAAATTTGGATTGAGCGTTTGCTTGTTCAGTACTAAACTGAAAATTCAGCAGGTGTAATATTATTGAAAGCACAATGATCTGGCAAGGAGGAAGTAGCCAGGCTTGGCTTAAATAGAAAGTCCAAGGGTGGAGGAATATCGAGGAGCAAGAAACTTTCAGGAAAGTTTCAGAAAAGGGGCTGGTCAGAATTGCCCATAGCTAAGTGGGAACAGCTACTGCGTGGGACGCAGGAGTTTTCAGGTTCAAATCCTGACAGTTGCCTTTTTCTCAGTCCAGTGGTGTAGCTATCAGGGAAGCAGGGGAAGTGAATGCTTCGGGGCCCGAGCTCAGAAGGGGCCCCAGAGCAGTACTGAATGTTTTTATTAGATCTAGGGCTGCCCCTACTCACAACTGCTGCACTTTATAGAAGCAGATGCCAGTTACAGCAGCAGTGCTGGAGCTCCTCCCCCTGAAGGTCCTTACTCGGTGAGGTATAATTGGCGTCATCCTCATCCAATGGCTGTTCTCAGGCTGGGATCTGCAGTACTGGCACACCACTTGCCAGTACTGCTTTCTGCTTTCGATGGGCTGGAGGCTTACTATGACATCAGCTGCCAGCCAATAGCAGAACTTTATGGGATCAAGCCCCACCCACCAGTGTGAAGTTACTGTAGAGCAGGCCGGCTGCTCCAGCACTCAGAGCTCTAGAATGCCTGCCCCCCCCCCCATGTGTCTTGTTCTCTGACCCCCATAGTAGGTTACTGATTAACCCCTCCACTGCTGTCCCTGGATGGCACAGAGGGGTGATGGCACCTACTTCTCCAGGCTGCCTGTGAGGACCAGACATCAGGTGTCTAAAGGAAAGATAAGTGTCTGTGTGTAGAAATAGGTGTGTAACTACTTGTATGTTCATGTGTCTGATGGTGTTTATATATATATATACATACAGTATATATGTCCATATATGTGGTGAGTGCGTATGTGAGTCTGTCCATGTATGTTGTGAGTGCGTCCATGTATGTGGTGAGTGCCTGTATGAGTGCGTCCATGTATGTGGTGAGTGCGTGTATGAGTGCGTTAATGTATGTGGTGAGTGCCTGTATGAGTGCGTCCATGTATGTGGTCAGTGCGTGTATGAGTGCGTCCATGTATGTGGTGAGTGTGTGTATGAGTGCGTCAATATATGTGGTCAGTGCCTGTATGAGTGCGTCCATGTATGTGGTGAGTGTGTGTATGAGTGCGTCAATGTATGTGGTTAGTGCATGTATAAGTGCGTCAATGTATGTGGCGAGTGCGTCCATGTATGTGGTGAGTGCGTGTATGAGTGCGTCAATGTATGTGGTGAGTGCGTGTATGAGTGTGTCAATGTATGTGGTGAGTGCCTGTATGAGTGCGTCCATGTATGTGGTGAGTGCGTGTATGAGTGCGTCCATGTATGTGGTGAGTGCCTGTATGAGTGCGTCCATGTATGTGGTGAGTGCGTGTATGAGTGCGTCCATGTATGTGGTGAGTGCCTGTATGAGTGCGTCCATGTATGTGGTGAGTGCCTGTATGAGTGCGTCCATGTATGTGGTGAGTGCGTGTATGAGTGCGTCCATGTATGTAGTGAGTGCGTGTATGAGTGCGTCAATGTATGTGGTGAGTGCGTGTATGAGTGCGTCCATGTATGTGGTGAGTGCCTGTATGAGTGCGTCCATGTATGTGGTGAGTGCGTGTATGAGTGCGTCCATGTATGTGGTGAGTGCCTGTATGAGTGCGTCCATGTATGTGGTGAGTGCCTGTATGAGTGCGTCCATGTATGTGGTGAGTGCGTGTATGAGTGCGTCCATGTATGTAGTGAGTGCGTGTATGAGTGCATCAATGTATGTGGTGAGTGCGTGTATAAGTGCATCTATGTATGTGGTGAGTGCCTTTATGAGTGCGTCCATGTATGTGGTGAGTGCGTGTATGAGTGTCTCCATGTATGTGGTGAGTGCGTGTATGAGTGCATCCATGTATGTGGTGAGTGCGTGTATGAGTGCGTCCATGTATGTGGTGAGTGCGTGTATGAGTGCGTCCATGTATGTGGTGAGTGCGTGTATGAGTGTGTCCATGTATGTGGTGAGTGCGTGTATGAGTGTGTCCATGTATGTGGTGAGTGCGTCCATGTATGTGGTGAGTGCGTGTATGAGTGCGTCCATGTATGTGGTGAGTGCGTGTATGAGTGTGTCCATGTATGTGGTGAGTGCGTGTATGAGTGTGTCCATGTATGTGGAGAGTGCGTGTATGAGTGCGTCCATGTATGTGGTGAGTGCGTGTATGAGTGTGTCCATGTATGTGGAGAGTGCGTGTATGAGTGCGTCCATGTATGTGGTGAGTGCCTGTATGAGTGCGTCAATATATGTGGTGAGTGCGTGTATGAGTGCGTCAATGTATGTGGTGAGTGTGTGTATGAGTGTGTCAATGTATGTGGTGAGTGCGTGTATGAGTGTGTCCATGTATGTGGTGAGTGTGTGTATGAGTGTGTCCATGTATGTGGTGAGTGCGTGTAGGAGTGCATCAATGTATGTGGAGAGTGCGTGTATGAGTGCGTCCATGTATGTGGTGAGTGCCTGTATGAGTGCGTCAATATATGTGGTGAGTGCGTGTATGAGTGCGTCAATGTATGTGGTGAGTGTGTGTATGAGTGTGTCAATGTATGTGGTGAGTGCGTGTATGAGTGTGTCCATGTATGTGGTGAGTGTGTGTATGAGTGCGTCCATGTATGTGGTGAGTGCGTGTATGAGTGCGTCCATGTATGTGGTGAGTGCGTGTATGAGTGCGTCCATGTATGTGGTGAGTGCGTGTATGAGTGTGTCCATGTATGTGGTGAGTGCGTCCATGTATGTGGTGAGTGCGTGTATGAGTGCGTCCATGTATGTGGTGAGTGCGTGTATGAGTGTGTCCATGTATGTGGTGAGTGCGTGTATGAGTGTGTCCATGTATGTGGTGAGTGCGTGTATGAGTGCGTCCATGTATGTGGTGAGTGCGTGTATGAGTGTGTCCATGTATGTGGAGAGTGCGTGTATGAGTGCGTCCATGTATGTGGTGAGTGCCTGTATGAGTGCGTCAATATATGTGGTGAGTGCGTGTATGAGTGCGTCAATGTATGTGGTGAGTGTGTGTATGAGTGTGTCAATGTATGTGGTGAGTGCGTGTATGAGTGTGTCCATGTATGTGGTGAGTGTGTGTATGAGTGTGTCCATGTATGTGGTGAGTGCGTGTATGAGTGCGTCTATGTATGTGGTGAGTGCCTGTATGAGTGCGTCCATGTATGTGGTGAGTGCCTGTATGAGTGTGTCCATGTATGTGGTGAGTGCCTGTATGAGTGCGCCCATTAAGTTGTGTAGGGGCCCAGTCAGTTCTAGTTACGCCCCTTTCTCAGTCAATAAGGTGTATGACTTAATAGAGTAGTGATCTTGGGCTATTCTTCGAGCTGTTAGCTTGAACAGGAAGTTGTAAAGCCATTATTGGAGGCTACCTATAGGTGGCACTAGAGATGGGAACATATTTTTTTCTTCTGGAGAAGAACCCAATTACATATAACTTATTTGAAAACAATTGTCTATTCCCTTGTATCATCCCAGACAGCTTTGTTTGTCAGTCTGAGTGGTGTGTCTGCTAGTTTCATTGTCACACTCGCGTGCCTGCTTAGATTACTACACAAAGAGAAAAAAATTCAGGTCACATGCCCGTCCATCAGCGGGAGCCCATGCTGAGACTAGAGTAAAGAACACTACTCATCAAAGGGGTACCTCTTCTCAGAGGAGGATTTCGGCACTGATAGGCTTATACTAGCAAGTTGCTCATAGTATTTCTTCCAGGGCATTTGTGAAAATTATGATAAAGCGATGAGCCCCTCTAAATTATTACTTGCAGAATTTTTAATTAACTATAATTACAGTGTAATAAGAAATGTAGTGAATGAAGCCTGTCCAACAAGAACAATGAGTTTTTAATATCCTTAATTTATTGTCCTTATGATCTCCGCAGTGACCGCCATATTTTCTTCATGGAGTTCTGGGTCACCTCAGCAAGCTCTGTTCTCTCTTCCAGACATACAGGGAACAGAGCTTTGGGCTAAATGAATATTGGGAATGTCAGTCGGCGTGACTTTTTGTCCTAGTCAAGAGGCCAAAGATCAGCACTTCAATAATGTTCTCAGGAAGAGCGGGAAGGGAAAGCAGAGCCGTATTTGTTTTGCTTCGACAGTCCAGGATATGCTCCATTGTTTTCTTTCACTTTCTTCCAAAGCTTTCTGCTAAAACTCTAAAGGAAAGGTCAAGGCACGGAGTGGTTTTAATTGACAACTTTTCATGAACTTGTTCTTTGAATGGTGATAAATTGCTTAATGGTGAACATGATAACATTTCACATCTATACTTCTGTACAGTGGAAAATAGTCATCTTGTCATATGGTAAATGCTGGGGGCATGAATTGTCAGGAGACCCTTATTTTATGTGACATTTGGGTACTTTTGTAGATGCTAAAAATGTAAGGGTACTTGTACTGTACAGTGGCCTGTAAACAAATTCAGAGTGAGAAGAATATGCCTTTAAATTCCAAATTATTAAGGCTAAGGAAAAGAAAAAGAAAGAACAAAGAAATAAAAAAAATAAAGAAAATAAAAGAAAGAAAGTGTCACAGGGCGCTGTCTACGCGCTCCTTCCCTTCAGTGCCGCCGGCTCCCTGTGATAAGTTCGGAGCGAGGTTGTGCGTTGCGTCCTCGTCTCCAGGGCAAAATGGGGCGGAGAGGACCCGGCCGCGCACGCTTCCTTAGCGTGGTCGGCGTCCTCCGCTCCCGTGGTTTCGGTGAGAAGTCTGAGCGCCGAACTGGGCCCTCGGTGCTCAGCAGTATGCAGGGGAAGGAGTCATGTGACGCTGGCCATGTCACATGACTCCTTCTCTCCCCTATTTAACAGGCAGCATGCTAACCACAGGTTGCCTGTGATTAAAGGGAAACTGTCATGTGGATATTTGATTATAATCTAACTAATTATATACAATTATTAACTACTAAAAAGTGCCTTAGATGTATTCACTTACTGGTGTGACAGATGGTTACCTCATATTATACACACAAAGATGCCACATGCCGCATGCTAATGAGCTGATTTGAGTCCAGCGTGATGTCATTGAGTCCAGCGTATATTTAATTCAGAGCTATAACCACTCCCCTGCCCACCTGCTGCTGATTCATATGGAAAAATAACTGTCATTCAGCAGCAGGTGGGCGGGGAGAGTCAGGAGCTCATAAATATTCAGGACTCATCATTATCAGCTGGAGCTTTTCAATACAAGATGTTGGCAGATTGATTGGGTCAATTAAAGAAAGTGACCCAGCATTTTGCTAAGAGAATCAGTCACTTATTTATGTTGCCCTTAGTTAGGACACCATACAACTGGTAACAGGTTCCCTTTAAGGTCCTATACCTTGTGTATATTCCCTTTGACATTGATACTTGTATTTTGGCTCGTTATTTGACTTGGTCCTTTGCTTGCTCATTTTGTACTGTCGCTTCTCCTGGTATTTGACTTCTGCTTGACTTTGACTTGTCCTCGTCTGCTCCCTGTGTCTTACTTGCTTTTCCTGGTATTAATTCTCGGTTTGTACATTGACGCTGCTTCTGCTTGTCCCCTGGTACCGCCTTGGCCTCCTAGTTTTGACCTTGCTAGTTCGACCTCTCTGTGTTTGTCTGTTTTGTTTGTCTCTTTGCATTTACTCAGGTTAAAGATCGCCGCCCAGTTGCACTTCGTTGCCTAGGATGGGTAAATACAAGTAGGCAGGGACAGAGGTGTGGGTGGAGTCAGTTTGCACCTTCCCCACTCCCTTCTCGTGATAGATAGAAAGAGAAAGAAAGATAGAAAGAAAGAAAAAGAAAATGAAAGAAAGATAGAAACAAAGAGAGGGGGTTGAAAGGAAGGAGGGGAATAAGAAGGAAATGATGATTAAAGTAAAGCAATAAAGTAGAAAGGAAAAAAGGAAAAAAGAAGAGAAGGAAAGAAGGGAGAAAAAAAAAGGAAAGGTATCAAGATGAGTTCGGGAGTAAAAGAGGCAGGAAGACATAATGGAAGGTAAGTACGGACATAGGACATAAGCAGAGTGGGAAGGAAGGAAAGTAGGACTGGAATTAATGTTAAGCTAATCAAAGTTAAAGAAGTGGAATTTGGTCAGAATTTCAGGAAAAATTAGATTCGCCACAAACCTGAAATTCTTGGCGCTTTGTGGTAACAAATCCGTTTTTCCTGAAACAGCGGTAAAAAAGCAAACCTCAAACATTTAATCACAGAGAGGATGACACGATCTTGATTGAAGAGAACTCGCCCAGCCAGGGTGATGACGCAGTGACGTCAACGCCTCAGCACATGCAAGATTTGGCGCTTTTTCTTCAATCAAGATGACCGCAACAGCCTCTACGCGATCAAATGGATGAAGTGTGTTTTTTTAACCCCTGAAAGGCCTCAATGTACTGCTGTCATTGCGCCGCTATATACAGTGGAATGCGATTTGTGATGCACTACTTTGTAACAAATTCTAATTTCTTGTCCAAGTTTGGCGAAGCAGCTAAATAAATTTTTTTAGAACTTCGCTTATCACTAATTGGAATGAAGGTATGATATGCAAGGAAGAAATGTGGGAGTGAGAGGACAGAAGTAAGGAAATGAGGAACATAAAAAGGAAAGCGAGATGGAAAAATGGGAAGAACAAATGGGGACAGGAAAAAAGAGAAAGAAGGAAGTTAGAAAGGAGGTTAATTAAGTAAGGAAGGAAAGAAGGTAAGAAAAAGGAGAAAGGGAGGATGGAAGGAGAGAAGATGGAAGAAAGGAAGGAAGGAAGGAGAGCGGAATGAATGTAGGAAGAAAGGAAGGAATGAAGGTGAAGTAGGCAGCAAGACAGAAAGGAAGGTAGAAAAAGAGGTTGAAGGAAGGACAGAAAAGGCGGGGAAGTGGTAAGGATGTAATGAGAGCAGACTCTGACTCAAGTCCCTTAGGCCCACCAGAGGAAATTATCCTAAGGGCCCACCCTCTGTGCATACAGGACTTTATTGGGGTCCATTGGTGTCAGAGCTTGGGCCCACCAGAGGAACCTCTGATACTCTGGTGCGCCAGTCCGAACCTGAATGAGAGTTGATGAAGTTACTTTTTTTCGAATGTCTTTATTTCCAGGGAATGCGTATATCAGGGCACTTACAATGTCTGTCACATGAAGACATATGGTTTGAATTTCTGGATTTGCCAAAAAACAATAAGGATAAGAAGCTAATTGTGAGAACATCTGATGCAGTAGAGGCACAGGGGGTAGTGATCAGAAGTGTGTGTCATCATGAGGTTACTTCATTCCATGAGTTTATGGCCTCATAAACTACTAACCTGTGCTTAATACACAAGTCTGGGAACGAGATTTAATTACTCCCCATTTTATGCCTCCTATAAGGAAATGAGAATTTCTATCTAGCAATAGTAAGTAGTGTTCTAAGTACTTTGTGATTAAATATTAACCCCTTAAGGACCCTCGCTGTACATGTACAGTGCTGGTGGACATGAATTAAGGACCAGCACCATACATGTACGGTGAGCTGATTGGGCGGGTGCAGGACCTGGAAATCACTGACAGCCGGGCACCTGCTGCATACGCCAGCATCGGCGAAAAAACAGATGCCGGCGTATTAACCCCTTGTATGCTGCTGTCAAAGCTGACTGCGGCATGCAGAGGGTTTGCGGAAGGTACGGGTGCCCTCCACTTCCCCATCGGGTCCCCGCGCTGCAGTGGCGAGGACCCGATGGCAGAGAAGGCCTTCTACGGAAGCCTGTGAGATCCAGCCCTTAGGCTGGGTCTTATAGGCAGGTTGTCAGCATAAAAACTGACAGACAATGCATTACAATACAGGTTGTATAGTAATGCATTGCAGAGGGGATCAGACCCCAGAAATTGAAGTCCCAGAGTGGGACAAAAATAAAAAGTAAAAAAAAGGCAAAAAAAAGTTCTTCATAATAAAAAAAAGTTTCAAGTAAGAAAAAAAATGTTTCCCAAATTAAAACACATAAAATTGTAAAAAAAAGAAAGAAAAAAAAGAAAAACAGACATATTGGGTATTGTCACGTCCGTAACGACTGGAACTACAAGAATATAACATGATCCACCCCCTCACCTGAATGCCGTAGAAAAAATTAAATAAAAACTGTGCTAAGGGTACTTTCACACTGGCGTTATTCTTTTCCGGTGTTGAGTTCCGTCACAGGGGCTCAATACCGGAAAAAAACGCTTCAGTTTTATTCTAATGCATTCTGAATGGAAAGTATTCCATTTAGTATGCATCAGTATGTCTTCAGTTCAGTCCCTTTACGGTATTTGGCCGAAGAAAATACCACAGCATGCTGCGGGACTTTCTCCGGCCAAAATTCTGGAACACTTGCCGGAATTCCGGATCCAGTACCAATTAATGCCGGATCCGGTACCAAGTGTTCCGGAAAACCGGATCCGGTTTCCCGGTCTGCGCATGCCGTGTCTGTAACAACCAGGTCTTTTAAAATATCACATGACCTAAGCCCTCAGATGAACACCGTAAAAAAAAAAAGTGTAATACCAAGCGGTCAAAAAGTCATACGCACCCCAAAATCATACAAATAAAAAAAGTATACATATTAGTTATTGTTGCATCCGTAACAACCTGCTGTATAAAAATATCACATGACCTAACCCCTCAGATGAACACCGTAGAAAATATTAAATAAAAACTGTGTTAAAAAAGCCATTTTTTGTCACCTTACATGACAAAAAGTCTAATACCAAGCGATCAAAAAGTCATATGTACCCTAAAATAGTACCAATCAAACCGTTATCTCATACTGAAAATAATGAGCCCCTACATAAGACTATCGCCCAAAAAATAAAAATAAACTATGGCTTTCAGAATATGGAGACACTAAAAAATGCTTTATTATGTAAAACTGAAACAAACAACCATATTTGGTATTTTCGCATCCGTAACAACCTGCACTATAAAAATAGCACATGATTTAACCTGTCAGATGAACATTGTAAAAAACAAAAAATAAAAACAGTACCAAAACAGCAATTTTTTGTTACCTTGCCTTACAAAAAGTGTAAGATAGAGCAACCAAAAATCATATGTACCCTCAAATAGTACCAACAAAATTGCCACCTTATCCTGTATTTTCCAAAATGGGGTCACTTTTTTGGAGTTTCTACTCTAGGGGTGCATCAGGGGTCTTCAAATGTGAAATGGCAACCCTGAAATTATCCCAGTGAAATCTGCCTTCCAAAAACCATATGGCGCTCATTTCCTTCTGCGCCTTGCCTTGTGCCCATACAGCAGTTTACGACCATATATGTTTCTATAAACGACAGAATCAGGGTAATAAATATTGAGTTTTGTTTGGCGTTTAACCCTTGCTTTGTTACTGGAAAAAATTGATTAAAATGGAAAATCTGCCAAGAAAGTGAAATTCTGAAATTTCATCTACATTTTCCTTTAATTCTTGTGGATCACCTAAAGGGTTAACAAAGTTTAGAATACCTTGAGGGGTGTAGTTTTCAAAATGGGACCATTTATGGATGGTTTCTATTATGTAAGCCCCACAAAGTGACTTCAGACCAGAACTGGTCCTTAAAAATTTGGTTTTGGAAATTTTCTTTAAAATTTTAAGATTTGCTTCTAAATTTCTAAGCCTTCTAACGTCCCAAAAAAAGAAAATGCAATTTACAAAATGATCCAAATATGAAGTAGACATATGGGAAATGTAAAGTAATACCTATTTTAGGAGGTATCACTATCTGTTTTAAAAGCAGAGAAATAGAAATTTTAAAAATTGTGAATTTTTCCAAATTTTTGGTAAATGTAGTATTTTTTTATAAATAAAAATGAAATATTTTGACTCAAATTTACCACTGTCATATAGTACAATATTCGACAAGAACACAATCTCAGAATGGCTTTGATAAGAAAAAGCGTTTTAAAGTTATCACCACATAAAGTGACACATGTCAGATTTGCAAATAATGGCCTAGTCCTTAAGGTAAAAAATGGCAGGGTCCTGAAGGGGTTAAAGAACCAAGACACGGATTTCTGATACAAACGACAACATTAAACTGATCTAGAAATCTTTAGAAAAACATAGAGACATATGGAAAGTGGCTAACCACCAAATAGTCATAGTGAAGGGTAATAGATGTTTACATTGACCTAAATGGCACATAGCACAATAATATGTCAGTCTTAATTCTGGTTACTAAGAGTATTCTTACATCGTAATATAAAAGAAAAAAAACAATTCAGCGTTTCTGTGTTTTTTTTTAGACTCTTAATATCAATAGGGAACAACGAAGTATTGAAAACCACATGGACCATATTTACACGTGGCGCCAAAATTGCTGTTTCCATAGAAAATATTCCTAACACTCCCACACTCACTACTAAAGCAAAAATTTATAGAATCAGATCCAAGTAGAAACATTTAGGCCAATTTATTTCTAACCCTTCCATGACCGGGCCTGAATGACGAGACAATTTTTCATGATTTAGCTCACGGGGTGGTTTAGCGACCTTAACTTTTTTATTTGTTGGACTACAAAATAATTTTAGCAAAGTTTTTTTTTATGCGACACCTAGGACTTTTTATTAATATGGTTTCTTTTCGATAATTTTTTTCCTTTTTTTAGGTTTAATATGGGAAAAACTGCACATTTCTTTCTTAAAAGTCATTTTTTAGTATAGCTTTTTATTTTTTAAATATAAAAACTGGAAACAAATTACTGCAATAGGTTCTCTATTTTTTGTTGATCTTTTTTATATATAACAATGTATAGTGTACCTTGAACAGGGAGACTATGTTGACAGTTTCGGTTGATGTGAGCTATTTTCTTTTCTTGCATTTTTAATATTTTTTTATATTATACCTAATTTAATTTTGGCACATAATGTTTCATTATAAGACCTTTGGGGGACATAGACACTTTTATTTTGCATTGTTTTCACTATAACTGGGGCATCCACAGTTACAGGGAAAAGCAGCACTCCATGGAGGCATTGCACACAGAGCTGATCAGGGTTTAATAAAACCCTGCAGCTCTGCTCTGACCCTGAGACACCTGGCGATCATGTGACCACCTGGTCCAGTAGAGGAAGCAGCTCAGCCACTTTCTGTATTCACTGTGCACCCAACACAGGAGAAGGCAGAAGCAGTATAAACTGTTTCTGTCTTCTTCTCGAAGTCCTTGCTGTCACTGATAATCGGGACGCGACTTGCTCCTGCACTGAGCTTTAATACAAGTGCTTTACGGTGCTAGGATTAGGGACCTGCTGGCATGTATATATATGTGCTAACTGCACGGATTATATATACAGATGGTGGTTGTGAATGGGTTAATATAGTTTTATTAAAGGTCACCTGTCGTCAAGTTTAGGCTCTGTTACATGTGCACTGGAGGCTTTGTTAGGTCCACTGCAGCTTCTTTCACATTTTAGGGGGCAACATGCAGCAATTTTTTTCTGGCAAAATGACACCATGACGGAACCCAGCAATCCTCATTATAAGTGATTGGGGTCATTGCTGGTGTCCACTTCCAGTATGCTGTCTTTTTTGTTTTTTTGCTCCTATGGTAGAGAACCATCTCGCCAGCACAACCTATTGGAAGTGCTCCTTCTGGGTCAAGATCCAACTTTCAAGCAAGCTTTGGGATTTGATAAGGGATATCAAATTTTGTTGTAAAGTCGGATCTTCACTTATAAAGAGCCACTTTAAATAGGTGGCGCTGGCGAGATGGTTCTCTTTCTTTGGGAGATACCTCTTTGCATATTCGTTTCCGATGGAGCATTGCCAATAAGTCTCCATAGCATGGAGTACTTCCAGTAAGTCTCCATACAGGACTGCTCTTTTTTAGGAGATTCAGCACCTTGCCTAAGCTGCTCCTATGGTGAATAGAAGACTGGACATGACAATGCAGATATGAACTATAACCGCAAACAGGATAACATAGAGGCACGTCCACTGATCGTATTGTAGCTTTGATTAAGGGCCCATTCACACGTCCACAGTGTTTTGCAGATCCGCTAATTGCAGATCCGCAAAACACCAGGCCGGCACCCCAATAGAAATGCCTAATATTGTCTGCAGCTGCGAACAAGATTAGGACATGTTCTATTTTTATGAGGAGCCCCGGATCGGAAGTTCAGGGCCGCGGACCGGAAATGCAGATGCGGTCCGCATCTTTTCCGGCCCCATTGAAAATCAATGGGTCCGGATCAGTTCCGCAACGTTGCGGAACGGATTCAGACCATTCATACGGATGTGTGAATGGACCCTAACTCTAATATTTTTGGTAGCCTTAAGAGAAAATCCTGTTAATCCAGTGTAAAAGTTTCTCTCTATATAGTAAATATGGGTGCAGGGCCTTATTTATATATGCTTACCCTTTAAGGACGCAGCGTCGTTTGGTACCCAAGGCTACACTGCTTTTTTTTCACCTCCCCACATGAAAAGCCAAGACTTTTTTATTTTTCCACTGATATGACCATATAGGGGCTTGTTTAATGTGGGGCAAGTTGCATCTTTTAATACCACCATTTTGGAGTACCTCTAATGCAGGGGTCTCTGGCACTCCATCATGCACACTTGCTTGGCTGTTCTCTGAACTCCCACAGAACAGAAAGGAGCATGCTGGGAGTTGTAGTTTCACAACAGCTGGAGTGCCGAAGGTTGCTGATCCCTGCTGTAATGTACTATGTTGAATAGCTTAAAAAAAAACCTGGGCAACAACTTAAAAAACAACAACAACACAATACTGCCATTATGTATAGGGTTTCATTTTGACGGGGTTACCTACATGGTAAAATCACGTTGCTGTTATTCTGCTGATCAGTGCTATTATGGAGACACCAAATTGATTTGGTTTTTGCTATGTTTTACTACTTAAAAAAAGGAAAAAGCTTTTTTGAAAAAAAAAAATAATTGCTCTGTGTCACCATTTTCTGACACCCATAACTTTAGTATTTGTATGTTGAAAGAGCTGTGCGAGGACTCTTTTTTTGCAGGTCGATTTTCTGTTATTATTTTGGGATATATTTGACCTTTTGATCATTTTATATACAATTTTTTTGGGGGAAGAGAGGTGACCAAAAAACTCTGTTTTTTAGTATGCAAATTAAATAATTGGTTATTTAAATAGAGTGGGTTGTTATAGATGCGCCACTAACAATTCGATTTATGTTTTTTATTTTATTTTTATGTGTGAAATGGGAAAAGGTTTATTTTAAAAAGTTTATTAATTTGAAAAACGTTATTACCTTTTTTGGGGGATTGCTTGATCGCTTGTACTATAACAGGGATTGTCAACCTCTCCAGCTGTTGTAAAACTACAACTCCCACCATGCCCTGCTGTAGACTGATAGCTGTAGGCTGTCCGGGCATGCTGGGAATTGTACTTTTGCAACAGCTGGAGGGCCGCAGGTTGAGCATCCCTGTACTATACAATGTAAAAATTTTGTTTTACAGTGTAAAAGAACCCTTATAGGCATTCTATTACATCCCACTAGAGGTAGGATATAATAGAGACTGGAGCATGGCGGGCCTAGGGGCCTTCAGAAGGCCCTCATCTGCCATGACCACTACTGGGTGACCCTCAATTGCAGAGTGATGATTGGAGGAGACAGGAATCCCCCTTCCAACCACTGAGATGCTGCAGTCACTATAGACTGCGGTATCTTAGGGGTAAAGCTGCTAGAATCATTGTTAGTTCAGGGATATAACACAGCTGGCACCCACAAGTGATGGCACAGCTCCTAAGCCCGTACCATCTATCTGACATACTGTTACGGCACTGAGCGTTAGCTACAAACATGTAGCCTGCTCTCCCTGTATTTATTGGATGCCACTTGGCACCCAGAGATTTGGAATTGTGGGTTCAGTATACATGTGGGTACCTGCATTCCCCAAATTCTATGGAGGCCATTGTGGCACCATAAGGTGTATAATATAGAGTGGGCTCAGCATGCATGTGGAACCTGCATTTCCTGAATTTAATGGAGGCCAGTATAGCACCAGAGGCGCTAGTATTTAGTGTTAGGTTCCTGTCCTAAAGAGATTGCCTTGAACCTGGCGGACAGGCACTAATAATTTTGTATATAATGTATTTGCCAAGAAACTCACATTTATAATGTAGCATTAGTACATTTTCTATAGTGAGTACGGCACTGTTGCATTTACTTTATTATTTGCGTTTGCAGAGTGCTGTTGCATTGTTTGTTTTTTGCTTTTTCGCTTTCATCGTTGGCCTGCGCACTGGGATGTGCTGACTAATCCCCAATTTTATTTTCTTTGCAGAAACATAATAGTACATCATTGGTTGATAAGGGGTTAATATATCTATGGACAATTCATTTGTTATTCATTTGTTATATTTGCCTGTATTATTTGTCAGACTGCATCCAAAAATTACAGATTAGCTTAGATTAGCAGAATGATGTCCATCTGTATCACCGGAATATGGTACGGTTTACACACTAATGCTTTACAAGAAAAAGAAGTTGAAATATTTAGTTCATGCTGCAGTCTATACTTTGCAGAGGCTTACGGCATAACCCCTTTCACATGTTAAGCCAGTCTCCGAGAACAGACGATTTCAAACCTTAGTGCTAATCATGATTTGGTCCCTGTGAATCTACCAGTTCACACCTGTTAAAACATTGCAGCTGCACAGGCTTTGCAGTGGACTATTGGTAGGTTCCAGCGGCTCAATAGGTTAAGTCATTGAACATGTTCTCTGGCGTCAGCCATGTCTGGCACTGTAAGTCCATTGTCTTATTCTATGTTTTGATCCTCAATACGATGACTAGTTTTTCTAACACGCACCCGCTGCCCTGATCATAAGAGGAAACAGAACAAGCTTGTTGGGTAGTGTCCCAAGTCTTCAGTCTACCAATTGCGTTATATTCCTTTTCTGAATTTCAACCTTATGTAATGCAAAGAAGGATTATTTTATTCAATTTTTTTATGCCTTATCATTTTTCAGCTTTTCCCACAAAAAGATTTTCTTTATTTATTTATTTTTTTGTCACTGGATTATTTATGTGGAATTTAATATCTAGAAAAACTAAAAAAGTAGCAGCACACTACTAAATGCACTAAAAATGGGTGAACAGGTGAATGTGTGAACAGGGTCAAATACATGACTCCAATACTTACTATTAAGCGGGGAAGAAGCTCTTAGTGCATATAATTGATCAAAAAAAATTCGGGCCCATCTACCAGACTTCAAGGTGGCTTCTCATCAGATGGGACCTACTCTAACACAGAGTGTCCAGCTCCATTGTTACTCTGATTAAAAGCACAAGGGGGTGGGCGGGGAGTGCTAAGTTCCAAAGTGGATGCCTATTCCTCTATAACAGTGTTTCCCAACCAGTGTGCCTCCAGCTGTTGCAAAACTACAACTCCCAGCATGCCCGGACAGCATTTGGCTGTGCGGGCATGCTGGGAGTTGTAGTTTTGCAACAGCTGGAGGCACACTGGTTGGGAAACACTGCTCTATAATATACATATAACCAAAACATGGAACAGCACCTCCGCAGGTGCAAGCTACCAAGCAACAATGTAGAAAAACAAAAAAAGAAGCAGCACAACCATTTTTTGGTTATATGTATATTATAGAGGAATAGGCATCCTCTTTGGAACTTAGCACTCCCCGCCCACCCCCTGGCACTTTTAATCGGAGTAACAATGGAGCTGGACACTCCGTGTTAGAGTAGGTTACATCTGATGAGAAGCCACCTTGAAGTCTGGTAGATGGGCCCGACATATTTTTGATCAATTATATGCGCTAAGAGCTTCTTCCCCGCCAAATAGTAAGTATTGGAGTCATGTATTTGACCCTGTTCACACATTCACCTGTTCACCCATTCTTAGTGCATTTAGTAGTGTGCTGCTACTTTTTTTTATTTTCTACATTGTTGCTTGGTAGCTTGCACCTGCGATTGTCTCTGGAGGTGCTGTTCTGTTTTTTGGTTATATGACTTTAATATCTAGATAGATAAACTCACTAAATTAGTAGAAATAGGAGAAAATCTGTGTTATAAGGATTGTGATGATCATATTGGGGAGTGTACACATCTCATAGGGCCCCATATCAAAACTTAGCATGGGTCCCCTCTTCCCCAACCAGTTACATAGTATGCATCTGTTAATCACTCCCAGGCAATGCAAAATGCAAGGAACAATGCCCCAGATTTGTGATGAATTTGCAATTTTTTTTAAAAATAATTAAAAATATTGTAATAAAACAGTCACCCTTGGCCTTGCTTACTTTATCTGACTTTCATGTCAGTAAAGTAGAATAGGTGCTTCAATATGGCACTCATTATGAAGGCCAGATTTGTTAATGTTTTCATGCCTCAAAACACACAATCCTTCTTTCCACGTCTGTCAGGACAGAGTTGGGAGGCCCTAGGGATACTTACCTTCTCATCCTTTGATATAATGTATTTGAGTAGTAGGTAATTAGCTTAGAAACATTTAAAACCTCTGATCTAGGACACTCCTTAACCTTAGATTAGGGATGAGTTCTTGAGCAGCGAGGAGCTGTCTCCCCTGTTCAAGAAGCTCCCTCCTGCTGGCTGGGCATCATCTCTGGCCCACAAGCAGTGGGGACAGTCCCTTGCAACTTAAAAACTCTAAAGAACAAATCTATTTGTACAAATCCATTCGTTCAACTCTACCTTAGAGCTTAGACCTTAGGTCTTCACCATGCTTTTAAATATAATTCTATTGGGTCAAATAGTAGGAGATTATTCTCAGAAATCAAAACCAAAAATTATTTGCACATCACTGTACAGGTGAACCATTTATATTTAAATTTATATTTAAAGCACAAAAATGGAAAATAGAAGGGAACATAACCTTAACTGCTCCACGCAGGACACACACAATAAAGGATCTTCTAACCATAAGCTGCATGACAACATACATGGATAATTGTGCTCTGCCGAATGCCAAGCTAAATAAATCAGAAGCATGAAACATATAGGGAACAGTAATGCAATGAAAATCTGTTTAATCAAGTGGACTAGCTGTATGGTAGCCAGAAAAAATAGCTGAGAAATAGATGAATGCTACACAAAGACTTTTCTGCTCTCCATAATTAGGTTGTGCCTTCATTCTGTAGAATCTGTTTACTCGCTGAAGAGTTGAATTACACCACGTTTCCCCTTTTAATCTTCTTTTAAGTATCATTCAGTATGTTATATATTTGACTTAATCCCCTCCATTGTAGTCTTTTTTAGCCCTCATCATCCTCCTGTTTTTATGGTTTTCAATAAAGTTTGACTTCCTGCATGATTAACGAGATCTGATTCTCCATCATGGGTCAGTTTCTGGTGTATTTAGTTACAGTATTTTCTTGATATTTTAGGGGAAATAATTGATGAACATACACTAGCAGAAAAAGAAAACGAACACCTGGAAAATCTGATGCAATTGAGCTGAGACTGAGAAAATATAAACTGCTAGTAGTGCTTGGTCAACAAACACACTTTAGTTTGGGTTCTGCAGCAGGGTATATGTTGTGGCAGGGTCAAATTAATACTGGGTGGCATTTCCTCTTCCTGTGAAACAGGATACCACTCTGGTAATAGTCATACAGATGCTGGATATCCTCCTGTGGTATATCATTCCAAGCTTTTTCTACTTGGACTCATAGTTCAGCCAAAGTGGTTGTTGGCTGCTTTGCATGGGAGATCCATCACCTCATCCAGTCCAAGAGATTCTCAATGGCGGAGAAATCAGGCGAACAAGCTGGATACCCTGAAGAGCATGCTGTGTATACATCTCCTGAGTAAAAAAAAGCAGTATGACTGATTCAACGATGTCTTGAACATACCGAATGCTGGTCAATGTTCTCTCTGTGAATACCAGATGGGAAAGGCCACGATAGCTAATGGCACCTCACACTATGACACCTGGTGTTCGTCCTGTGTTGGTCTATGTGTGATGGCAGTAGATGCTCTCTAGCTCTCCTGTGAACTATGATTTGGCCATCAATGGCAAACAATAGTGTTCAGTGCTGAAAGTAGGTTCTGCCTTGGTGCTAATGATGGCCGCATAACAGTTCAGAGGAGCACTGGGAAGTGCTTACTGTCATCAAGCATAGCATGGAGACACAGAGGACCAACACCAGGTATATGTAACTGAGTTGCCTCTTTGTGGGAAGTACATGATAAGCATGAACATTTATTTTCTGTGGAGAGCACCAAGGGCAGGGCTTTAAGGGAAGCAAAATCAGTTGCTCCTAGGCCCTGGTGCCAGAATGGACCCAAACACTCACCAACACATGAGAGAACAGGAAAAATGAGGAAAATTCAGACACATGAGTGTGTTAATTACCGGCTAAAAAAATTACAGGGGGTTTCCCTGTCATTCACATACATGGTATTGTCATGTAGTGATGTGGGAGGGAACACCACACCGACAACAGGAGGGAAAGGAAAAGGAACTAGGCCTCAAAGCTAGGGAAATGGAGACGGTCACCATCTATGGAAACCGTAATCCTAGCCCTGACTCCTATCCGTATGAACAGACCTTGAGGGTAGGAAGGTTCATACACTGGAACCTAAGACCCTGGAAAACCTGAATAGCCCTGGAGTAGTGTCTGGGCTTGAGACGGAATGTTCCTTCCAATATGAAAGAACCAGCGTCTCCCTGAGGCCTGGTAACCAAAGACAGAGGGGAAACAACTAAATATAAAAGGGAAGCAACACTTAACTTCTGATGGATGAGCAGGAACTCAGAAAAGGACCACCAACACACCAGCACTTCCAATATCAAACTGAAGCTATCAACCGCATAGCATGATGGGTGAAGCCAGACTAAATAGAGTAGTAGTAATGACCACTAAGCTACACCTGAGACAAGAGGTGTGGTCATACCAGCAACAACACTGAAAACAAGTGATACCAAAGAGGCTGTCAGATCACATCACGTGCAGCCAGTCTCTTAGATCTTCTGACACCTGTCACGTTAGAGACCGTGACAGGTATATTGGATAGAAATCCCATAAATATGCGATTAGTCCAACAACTGGGACTTGCACAGATTGCTAATATGAAGGGGTGTGGGTACACCTATTGGATATATCGACTCGGATACCAGCCTTATATTTCTGATGTCTCTATATTCCATCATGAGTAGCAGGTTTGGACTGGTCCATCAGAGTACCAGAGAGTGCTCCAGTGGGCCCAAACTCTGACAAAAATGGACCCCTATATACATAGAGGATGGTCCATCAGAAAAATTTCCTCTGTTGGGCCCAAGGTACTTCAGTCGAACTCTGATGAGTTGAGAGTTTTTTAAGGACAGGTGGCACCATCTGTATTTGATTATGTATACACCTCCACATTGAGTGACCCTGAGCGTTACATTTGTGCAGAGATCAAAATTAGAGATGAGTGAATTTCTTAATAGTTCGATTAGGCTGATTTACCGAATTTCACAAAAAAATTTGCTTCGTGACGAATTACTTAGTCACGAAGCACATTTTTTGTAAGTAGCGGGTGCAATGACAGGGAGCTGCGATACCCCACAGATGCCGCGTTCATACATGATCGCGACATCTGAGTGTAAAATGAACAATACATTTTTTTTTTTAATCAAACTTACCGCCTCCATTTGCTTGCGACGGGCTTTCCGCCGCCATCTTGCTTGAAGATCTCGGCCGAAATCCTGTGTGGCGCGAGATTACATCATCACGTCGGCTGGCGTGGTGGCATATAACGTCATTACGCCAGCCGGAGTGATAATATAATCTCGCGCTGCACAGGATTTCGGCCGAGATCTTCAAGCAAGATGGAGGCTGGTGGCCCGTTGCAAGCAAATGGAGGACGTAAGTTTTAATTTTTTTGTTTTTTATACTATTTCAGATTAAATCGATTCACTGACACGAAGCACGAGGAAATTTGGCTTCTAGGCGAATCAAATTTATCCTGAAATTCGGATCGAATTCCACTTCATGGGATTCGATTCGCTCATCTCTAATCGAAATGAATCAATATAAAGTAATGTTATCCTTGGCGAGAAGTGAAGAACTAGTACAGTATAGGAGCCCTTTAGCCACTTACTACAAAATCAAATACCTATACGGTGGGAATTTTTTTTCATTAAGTACTTGGTAGAATTAAATTTATGTTATTTTTTATGATGGAATGCATAATAAAGGAATACCATTGTTTTTTTTTGTTATTTTGTTTTACGTTTTTCACTGTTATAGGATTACTTATCTTTGTTGTATGGGTTAAGACAAGTGGGGGATATATAACACACATGACTTATCAATTAATAAATTGATAATTTATGTCATTTAAATCTAAACTTTTTAAAACATTTTTAAACGTATTCACTGTCATACAAGTCAGACATTAATGTCTGTGCCTGTAAAATGCATAGGCGTCTGCAAGGACATAACTAAGGTACCATACAAAGAAAAGCCACTTGATCTCGTTGATTTCGGTGGGACTGGACAACTATCTTATGGAAGAGGGAAGTCTCCTGACATTCCCCGGAGAGATGATGACAAGAGAAAGAAGATTCAAGCATGTTAAATTTCATCCTTTTGTTCTCATGGGAGGTGCTTTTTGCAGTAGATTATTCCTCTCCTCTGGTTGACAACACATCATGCCCTGCCAAACTCATGCGTATATGGTACAAATAGCTATTGCCTGTCACCTGTTGAAGGTGTCTGGGCAGCTTTGGGCCCAGTGCTGCCAGTATTTCTGATGCTGGGGAGAACAATGGGAGCCCACTCTTTTAGTCTGGATCATGATCAGTACCAGTCAAGGTACATCAAGAGTGAAACTGGAAAATCGAATGCTATGGCAGCAGTGTAGCTGTCAATCATCTGCGGTGTTGTGCCAGTGCCATTAATGATGACATGCAAGCATGACATTATCTAAGAAGGGGTTATGGCCAAACTTAGTTCAGCCCTCAAAGGGGCTGTCTAGCAATGAGGGTTTGCCAGTGGGACCTGTGGATAAATCCATAATTACCTGGTCCCCACCACTTGTTCTGGCTCGGGCTGTCTTTACTGGACTTATGGTCCCCGTTAGGGATGAGCGAACCCGAACTGTATAGTTCGGGTTCGTACCGAATTTTGGGGTGTCCGTGACACGGACCCGAACCCGGACATTTTCGGAAAAGTCCGGGTTCGGGTTCGGTGTCCGTCGCTTTCTTGGCGCTTTTTGAAAGGCTGCAAAGCAGCCAATCAACAAGCGTCATACTACTTGCCCCAAGAGGCCGTCACAGCCATGCCTACTATTGGCATGGCTGTGATTGGCCAGTGCAGCATGTGACCCAGCCTCTATTTAAGCTGGAGTCACATAGCGCCGCCCGTCACTCTGCTCTGATCAGTATAGGGAGAGGTTGCAGCTGCGACGTTAGGGCGAGATTAGGCAGTGATTAACTCCTCCAAAAGACTTCATTCAGAGATCGATCTGCAGCTGTGGATGATTGAACTGCTGCTATTGAATTGCTCACTGTTTTTAGGCTGCCCAGAGCGTTTTTCAGTCTTGTGGTGCGCCAGCACAAGCTGCCACCAAGTGCATTTAACCTTCAATAGTGTGGTTGTTTTTTGGCTAAATCCTACATCAGGGTCAAGCTGTCACACAAAGTGCATTTAACCATTAATAGTGTGGTTATTTTTTGGCCATATACTACATCAGGGGCAAGCTGAGCCTGTCACCAAGTGCATTTAACCCTCAATAGTGTGGTTGGTCAAGCTGTCACACCAAGTGCATTTAACCATCAATAGTGTGGTTATTTTTTGGCCATATCCCAGTCTAATTCTGTCTGTAAACCTATACCTGTCACCCAGCGCCTAAATAATAGGCCTCAAATTTATAGTCCGCTAAATCTGTGGTTATTGCTGTGGCTGGTCAAGTTATTTAGTGTCCGTCAAAGCACAGTTTTTGTTCTGGGTTGAAATACAATTCCCAATTTAGCAATTTCCTAATTTAGTGGTTTCTGCTGTATCAGAGCTACTTTAAATCTATCCCTAAAAGGGTATATAAGATTCAAGGTGCACATAGGGTCATTCTGAATAACTTCACACACACGCTACTGTGCATTTCCAAGTCTAATTCTGTCAGTAAACCTATACCTGTCACCCAGCGCCTAAATACTAGGCCTCAAATTTATATTCAGCTAAATCTGTCGTTACTGCTGTGCCTGTATTAGTGTAATACGGGACCTAAATAGATAGCCAGATAGTGTTAGGTGCCTGAATTTGAATTCAATCCATTGGGCCAAATAATATTTTTCTTATTGTGGTGAACGGTAACAATGAGGAAAACATCTAGTAAGGGATGCGGACGCGGATATGGTCGTGGTGGTGTTAGTGGACCCTCTGGTGCTGGGAGAGGACGTGGCCGTTCTGCCACAGCCACACGTCCTAGTGTACCAACTACCTCAGGTCCCAGTAGCCGCCATAATTTACAGCGATATTTGGTGGGGCCCAATGCCGTTCTAAGGATGGTAAGGCCTGAGCAGGTACAGGCATTAGTCAATTGGGTGGCCGACAGTGGATCCAGCACGTTCACATTATCTCCCACCCAGTCTTCTGCAGAAAGCGCACAGATGACGCCTGAAAACCAAGCCCATCAGTCTGTCACATCACCCCCATGCATACCAGGGAAACTGTCTGAGCCTCAAGTTATGCAGCAGTCTCTTATGCTGTTTGAAGACTCCGCTGGCAGGGTTTCCCAAGGGCATCCACCCAGCCCTTCCCCAGCGGTGGAAGACATAGAATGCACTGACGCACAACCACTTATGTTTACTGATGATGAGGACATGGGAATACCACCTCAGCACGTCTCTGATGATGACGAAACACAGGTGCCAACTGCTGCGTCTTTCTGCAGTGTGCAGACTGAACAGGAGGTCAGGGATCAAGACTGGGTGGAAGACGATGCAGGGGACGATGAGGTCCTAGACCCCACATGGAATGAAGGTCGTGCCACTGACTTTCACAGTTCGGAGGAAGAGGCAGTGGTGAGACCGAGCCAACAGCGTAGCAAAAGAGGGAGCGGTGGGCAAAAGCAGAACACCCGCCGCCAAGAGACTCCGCCTGCTACTGACCGCCGCCATCTGGGACCGAGCACCCCAAAGGCAGCTTCAAGGAGTTCCCTGGCATGGCACTTCTTCAAACAATGTGCTGACGGCAAGACCCGAGTGGTTTGCACGCTGTGCCATCAGAGCCTGAAGCGAGGCATTAACGTTCTGAACCTTAGCACAACCTGCATGACCAGGCACCTGCATGCAAAGCATGAACTGCAGTGGAGTAAACACCTTAAAAACAAGGAAGTCACTCAGGCTCCCCCTGCTACCTCCTCTGCTGCTGCCGCCTCGGCCTCTTCTGCTGCTGCCGCCGCCTCGGCCTCTTCCTCCGCCTCTGGAGGAACGTTGGCACCTGCCGCCCAGCAAACAGGGGATGTACCACCAACACCACCACCTCCGTCACCAAGCATCTCAACCATGTCACACGGCAGCGTTCAGCTCTCCATCTCACAAACATTTGAGAGAAAGCGTAAATTCCCACCTAGCCACCCTCGATCCCTGGCCCTGAATGCCAGCATTTCTAAACTACTGGCCTATGAAATGCTGTCATTTAGGCTGGTGGACACAGACAGCTTCAAACAGCTCATGTCGCTTGCTGTCCCACAGTATGTTGTTCCCAGCCGACACTACTTCTCCAAGAGAGCCGTGCCTTCCCTGCACAACCAAGTATCCGATAAAATCAAGTGTGCACTGCGCAACGCCATCTGTGGCAAGGTCCACCTAACCACAGATACCTGGACCAGTAAGCACGGCAAGGTCCCTAACTGCACACTGGGTAAATGTAGTGGCAGCTGGGCCCCAGGCGGAGAGCACGTCCTTCCGCCGCCAAGGATCGCAGGGCAACATTCTTTGCCTCCTGTTGCCACCTCCTCCTACTCAGCTTCCTCCTCCTCTTCTTCCACCTGCTCATCCAGTCAGCCACACACCTTCACCACCAACTTTAGCACAGCCCGGGGTAAACGTCAGCAGGCCATTCTGAAACTCATATGTTTGGGGGACAGGCCCCACACCGCACAGGAGTTGTGGCGTGGTATAGAACAACAGACTGACGAGTGGTTGCTGCCGGTGAGCCTCAAGCCCGGCCCGGTGGTGTGCGATAATGGGCGAAATCTCGTTGCAGCTCTGGGACTAGCCTGTTTGACGACACATCCCTTGCTTGGCGCATGTGCTGAATTTGGTGGTGCAGAAGTTCATTCACAACTACCCCGACATGTCAGAGCTGCTGCATAAAGTGCGGGCCGTCTGTTTGCGCTTCCGGCGTTCACATCCTGCCGCTGCTCGCCTGTCTGTGCTACAGCGTAACTTTGGCCTTCCCGCTCACCGCCTCATATGCGACGTGCCCACCAGGTGGAACTCCACCTTGCACATGCTGGACAGACTGTGCGAGCAGCAGCAGGCCATAGTGGAGTTTCAGCTGCAGCACGCACGGGTCAGTCGCACTGCGGAACAGCACCACTTCACCACCAATGACTGGGCCTCCATGCGAGACCTGTGTGCCCTGTTGCGCTGTTTCGAGTACTCCACCAACATGGCCAGTGGCGATGACGCCGTTATCAGCATTACAATACCACTTCTATGTCTCCTTGAGAAAACACTTAGGGCGATGATGCAAGAGGAGGTGGCCCAGGAGGAGGAGGAGGAGGAGGAAGAGGGGTCATTTTTAGCACTTTCAGGCCAGTCTCTTCGAAGTGACTCAGAGGGAGTTTTTTTGCAACAGCAGAGGCCAGGTACAAATGTGGCCAGCCAGGGCCCACTACTGGAGGACGAGGAGGACGAGGATGAGGAGGAGGTGGAGGAGGATGAGGATGAAGCATGGTCACAGCGGGGTGGCACCCAACGCAGCTCGGGCCCATCACTGGTGCGTGGCTGGGGGGAAACGCAGGACGATGACGATACGCCTCCCACAGAGGACAGCTTGTCCTTACCCCTGGGCAGCCTGGCACACATGAGCGACTACATGCTGCAGTGCCTGCGCAGCGACAGCAGAGTTGCCCACATTTTAACGTGTGCAGACTACTGGGTTGCCACCCTGCTGGATCCACGGTACAAAGACAATGTGCCCACCTTACTTCCTGCACTGGAGCGTGATAGGAAGATGCGCGAGTACAAGCGCACGTTGGTAGACGCGCTACTGAGAGCATTCCCAAATGTCACAGGGGAACAAGTGGAAGCCCAAGGCCAAGGCAGAGGAGGAGCAAGAGGTCGCCAAGGCAGCTGTGTCACGGACAGCTCCTCTGAGGGCAGGGTTAGCATGGCAGAGATGTGGAAAAGTTTTGTCAACACGCCACAGCTAACTGCACCACCACCTGATACGCAACGTGTTAGCAGGAGGCAACATTTCACTAACATGGTGGAACAGTACGTGTGCACACCCCTCCACGTACTGACTGATGGTTCGGCCCCATTCAACTTCTGGGTCTCTAAATTGTCCACGTGGCCAGAGCTAGCCTTTTATGCCTTGGAGGTTCTGGCCTGCCCGGCGGCCAGCGTTTTGTCTGAACGTGTATTCAGCACGGCAGGGGGCGTCATTACAGACAAACGGAGCCGCCTGTCTACAGCCAATGTGGACAAGCTGATGTTCATATAAATGAACCAGGCATGGATCCCACAGGACCTGTCCATCCCTTGTGCAGATTAGACATTAACTACCTCCCCTTAACCATATATTATTGTACTCCAGGGCACTTCCTTATTCAATCCTATTTTTATTTTCATTTTACCATTATATTGCGAGGCAACCCAAAGTTGAATGAACCTCTCCTCTGTCTGGGTGGCGGGGCCTAAATATATGCCAATGGACTGTTCCAATGTTGGGTGACGTGAAGCCTGATTCTCTGCTATGACATGCAGACTGATTCTCTGCTGACATGAAGCCAGATTCTCTGTTACGGGACCTCTCTCCTCTGCCTGGGTGCCTGGGCCTAAATATATGACAATGGACTGTTACAGTGGTGGCTGACGTGAAGCCTGATTCTCTGCTATGACATGCAGACTGATTCTCTGCTGACATGAAGCCAGATTCTCTGTTACGGGACCTCTCTCCTCTGCCTGGGTGCCTGGGCCTAAATATATGACAATGGACTGTTACAGTGGTGGCTGACGTGAAGCCTGATTCTCTGCTATGACATGCAGACTGATTCTCTGCTGACATGAAGCCAGATTCTCTGTTACGGGACCTCTCTCTTCTGCCTGGGTGCCTGGGCCTAAATATATGACAATGGACTGTTACAGTTGTGGCTAACGTGAAGCCTGATTCTCTGCTATGACATGCAGACTGATTCTCTGCTGACATGAAGCCAGATTCTCTGTTACGGGACCTCTCTCCTCTGCCTGGGTGCCTGGGCCTAAATATATGACAATGGACTGTTACAGTGGTGGCTGACGTGAAGCCTGATTCTCGGCTATGACATGCAGACTCATTCTCTGCTGACATGAAGCCAGATTCTCTGTTACGGGACCTCTCTCCTCTGCCTGGGTGCCTGGGCCTAAATATATGACAATGGACTGTTACAGTGGTGGCTGACGTGAAGCCTGATTCTCTGCTATGACATGCAGACTCATTCTCTGCTGACATGAAGCCAGATTCTCTGTTACGGGACCTCTCTCCTCTGCCTGGGTGCATGGGCCTAAATATATGACATTGGACTGTTATAGTGGTGGCTGACGTGAAGCCTGATTCTCTGCTATGACATGCAGACTGATTCTCTGCTGACATGAAGCCAGATTCTCTGTTACGGGACCTCTCTCCTCTGCCTGGGTGCCTGGGCCTAAATATATGACAATGGACTGTTACAGTGGTGGGTGACGTGAAGCCTGATTCTCTGCTATGACATGCAGACTCATTCTCTGCTGACATGAAGCCAGATTCTCTGTTACGGGACCTCTCTCCTCTGCCTGGGTGCCTGGGCCTAAATATATGACAATGGACTGTTACAGTGGTGGGTGACGTGAAGCCTGATTCTCTGCTATGACATGCAGACTGATTCTCTGCTGACATGAAGCCAGATTCTCTGTTACGGGACCTCTCTCCTCTGCCTGGGTGCCTGGGCCTAAATATCTGACAATGGACTGTTACAGTGGTGGGTGACGTGAAGCCAGATTCTCTGCTATGGGACCTCTCTCCAATAGATATTGGTTAATTTTTATTTATTTTATTTTTATTTTAATTCATTTCCCTATCCACATTTGTTTGCAGGGGATTTACCTACATGTTGCTGCCTTTTGCAGCCCTCTAGCTCTTTCCTGGGCTGTTTTACAGCCTTTTTAGTGCCGAAAAGTTCGGGTCCCCATTGACTTCAATGGGGTTCGGGTTCGGGACGAAGTTCGGGTCGGGTTCGGATCCCGAACCCGAACATTTCCAGGAAGTTCGGCCGAACTTCTCGAACCCGAACATCCAGGTGTTCGCTCAACTCTAGTCCCCGTCTGTCAACTTCCTGCACAGATTGTGGTCACATGCGCCACAGCAGCCAGTCCCTTGGTCATGTGCCGCTCGGGGACAGGTCATTGCTGTAGTCAATAATTGACTGCAGCAGTGACTCATCCATGAAGGAAGTTGAGAAACTGAGACAATAGTCCAAGAGCCAGGGAGCTGGAACCAAATGGCAAGCACCAGGTAAGCATGGATTCTCCACAGGTCCAGGTGGCTGGGGGCACAATGCAGATTTAAAAAAAACACTACCCCTTAAGATTATTATTAATAAGTAATGAATAAAGTCTCTTTGCTGTGGCTGCAATGGACGGGATTCTTTCGAGACAAACCTTTTCAATAAGCCGGAGTGATTCAGGTCAAACCGGTCTTATCATAATGAAGTCTAATTACACAATGTATACTGCTTGCCTCGAAATAAATGACTTCAATAAATGTAATTACAGGGATTTAGCTGTAAGAGTCTTCTGGATAAAGATCTAAAGATTGTGTCAAGGAAACTTTAAATCTGGATTATCTCGGAAGATTCTTTTCACTGCATGCGAGGAAGTAAATTGGCCTGTAATAATTAAGGGGTTCGTGCTATCATCCTAAATATTTCCATGAAGTGTACTTATTGTTATAGACAGCGAGTTCTCATATCAGCTGGGGATTGCTCATCCTAGTGTTTTCGCTGACATTAGTGTTAAATATTCTAATATCTGAACACATGATGTATTTTATTATTCCAAGGTGAGGATACCTTGGAATTACCTTGGAATTAATACTTTAAAAATATTCATTTATATTTTGATGAAAGTAAAAATGTTTTTTAATGTTCATCTAAATTAAAAGTATAAAAATGTATAGTGCAGGTTGTTACGGTTCTGGTGAGACCAAATATGTACATATTATTATTTTTTGGCTATTTATCATAGTGGGTTATGCTGGATTATAAATTTGGTATACCTTTAGACACTTTTGTCTAGCTTCAAACCACATATTGGTTGACTTACATAGTGCAAAGATTTTGTGCTAATTTTCTCCCAATCACAACTCGAGAGGCAGTTGAAAGATGGAACTGAACATGTGCGGCCATCTCAGTGAGTCGGACAATAAAAAATAAAGCAAACAGCAGGTGGCGCTATACAGATACATTTTATTGAATAACTCACTGGCTATGCTAAATTTTGAATGACATGCAAAAGTATTCAGATCCAGGTGCTGGTTTGAAAACTGTAGAATATTTTTCATGTGATAACCCTTTTAAAATCTCATCCACTTTGCAGGTACTGCCCAATGCTGATTTGAAGGATTTGCCCCATGAAAGTCTGTGAACATCCACCCTTGTTGTGTTTCTGTGGGATACCTCTTTTTGCTTTTCCCCTCTTTAATGTCGGGATCAGCTTTCATGAGACAACAAGGGGTTAATCACTAAAATGTGTTTATCCAAAGTGACTTAAAAAAGAAAGAGTGCCTAGTGTCTTAAAAACAGAGCCTCATTCAACTACGTCAACCTAAAAATAGGCCCATAACCGCATGTCTCGCTCACACTTCTGTTGCAATCGTTAACTAGCTTTAGGAGGACCGAAATTTTGGCCATAGATTTACATGTGAATTCATCTACATGACTTCATGTAGGACCAATGAATTAAAAGAATTGTCCCTTACTTTCTGGAACAGGAGTGCCTCGTGCTTTTTTCCTTCAAAATTACTGTGGCTATTCTTCTACCACTGAGCACCTACATTTATATTACCAGAATACTGAAATGTGATAAAAACTGTAAATTATGGCCATTGAAATGTTGAGAGGCAGAAACCCCAAAAAATATTTTGTCCTCATTGTCAATATTGGTCAGGTCTTCCAGGGGTATATAGGTTTGCAATGGTGCGGCGTTGGCAAGGGGTCCCTTAAAGGTGCTATAATAGAGTTTGTCGTGACGCCAGTTGCATTTCAGCAATGAGGGCACAGGGCCCTTTTTTAGTAGATGGTGGTAGGTGATGGGTACCCAGGATAGGAATGCCAGAGTAGTGTTGGCCTAATGTCCCTTAAAGGTGTTGCACATGTCACCATGCTCCTACCTGGATACACTGGAACCCCCAGCGTGGCCGTCCATTGCATAAAAAGGGGTAGTTGAATGGGTGGATGAAGAAATAAATGGAGTCCAGACCTTGTGATGAACTTGATAACAGCTTTACTTGAATAAACTTTCATCAGGCAACAATCTTCCAACTTGGTTACCAGCAAGCTTTGGCATAAATTATGGCAGCACTGCTACACCAATTACTCTCTAGCTCTGCTGTGCTGTCGGGATTAAATAGGAACTTTTCCTTTGCTGTATGCTGTAACTTAACTTTGTCATCTGGTCTGTCTCTGTCTTGCTTTATCCTGAGGAGCTTCCTCTCCCTGGTTCCTGAAGCTTGTAGCTTGGGCCTCCAGGTCCAGCAGAGCTGATGGTGTTCTGCTGGCTAAGGCAGGGCTCGCCCAGCAGGGACAAGCTCCCTGCAGCACAACCTTCCTGGGGCAGGGTTAGGCCAGACTGACTTTTACTAACTAAACTCCTCCCAAGAGGAAGAGAATGGAAAGAAAGGTTCCATCCTCTGTCCCTGTAGCTCTGCTGTGTTGCCACCATCTGCTGGTGAACCAGGCACATTACATCATAATATAACAGTTGCATGGAAGTAAATATACACATTTTGCAGTATCTGGAACAAATACTCATGATGACATTATATAAACCATAAGAGATAGTAAAGAGGCGTAAAAGGCGGTAATGCACCTCTGGGGCATTACAGGTTCTTATTGTGTTAAGAATACTTTAAGTCATTTACATTGATGTTTTTCTTTACAATTTTTGTTTCACCCCACTCGCTATAAAAATCCCAATTTCACAAAGAAAAAAAAGTTAATGGTTTATGATACCTCACGTCTTGAGGTGGTTAATCTCGATGCCGAATGCCCAGAGGTTAACCAGATTACCGAGTGGAGCTCATGTAAGCATTGCCAGTAACTGTGTAATGTTTTCTTAAGCTTCATTAGCAAAAATGGAAACTCGAGGTCTACAGTACTAGCAATGATTTGTATGTTATTTATTATTATAAACTATTGGCCAAGAAGCCTCCAGGGAATGCTGAGAGGAACAATGAACTATGTAAAGTATGTGCCATTAATAGTTAATCTTTCCTCATTCTAAGCAGGACAATTTACAAATGTTTATTTTGAGGTCGAATAGCAAATTTTTTTTTTTTTGTGATTTAGTCCATGATCCCTCGCCAAGTCTACATGATGACGATACCTATTAGATGTACTGTTTCCATGACCAAACCTGAAGATTTCTCATGGAAGTGGAATGGATTTTGGAGATTATAGGGTCCCTTCTGATAAGACCTTGTCTATGTGAAGTTCTCATTGTAGGTAAATTAAAAATACTGTACCAGTCCATTGGCGTGTCAATGACTCATTTACCTTATAATATTAGGCCATTTGTTTCATTAACAATTTTATGTTTATTTTTTTTGTCAGGGCCACACATATAGTACTATCTAGTAATTTATGGCCTATTTCAAGCACCAAAATGTCAACATTTTTGAAAATATGCGTTCCATATTGCTAAAGTGTCCCACAACCCTCAAGAGTCTACTACTTCATGTCAATCATAACTGCATTATGAGTCTTTTGGGATTTTTATACCAGACAGGAAATGTTCACATCACGGTTCCATGTCTGTTCTGTATGGAATGATTATTGAAACAGTTTTCATCTTGCTTCTAGGTTTATCCTATAGGTTACGGTTCAGATTGGATGACCATATGATTTTAATATTGATTGTATTGATGAGTTGCTGTATTAACAAGTAGAAGGATAATGGCCTAGAAGTCCCTTATTTTGCATAAAATAATATAATAATAAGAAGGATGCTTGTTTGCTTCCATTAATGGGTTGTCTCATGCCACCATGGGGATTTATTTTTTATTTTTGCCTCCTTGAATTTCTTCAGCCATATCATTCTTTATTTTTAGCTTAATATTTTATACATGAAAAATCACATTTTTAGGAATCATTTTGCATAAATATACTGTATTGTGCTATTTATTTTATATAATTTGTTTTAGTATTGGCAATGCATGAGAAAAAAAATCCATAGGTTTCATTGTTAAAAGTTATAAGGTGGTCTAACTTTAAAGAGCATATGCTTTATAGTGTTTTTTCTTACTTTGATTTACACAGTATTCAAAAATATGCATTTTTTGTGTTGCAGCGTAATTTATTTAAATAAGTTATCTCAAATTTTTTTTTACATTTTTAAACGTCATCTAACTTCTTTTTTTATGAATTTATTACAACATGGGTAAGGTTGGCCATACACTTGTATAGAGTAGAGTAGCGAGGATACACTTCAAATGGTCCACGCCGAAATAAGCTCTTGCAGAGCTGGTGACATAGATAGGGCAGAATAACAACATTGCATCCAGTACACACTGATAAGGTCTGTATACATCTTTCTGATACTTCCAGGTTTTTGGTTGAGGGGCAGTACAGCATTTCTTCCTGAAGACTGTATCGGCCTACGGATACTTTTTTGACCACTTCCATTCAATGTAGCTTCCATAAAGCTAACACACTGATTTCTCAGATGTACAGAGACTAGATACAACACGATGGCGCTATTGCAGCTTAAAAGAGCCGTATTTAATGTAATATTAGACGGTAAAACTGAAGCTAAAAAACAGCCTTTCTAAGCCAACTGGTGATAGCTCATGGATACCTCTGATATGTACAGAATAAACCTTGAATTGTCCTCCCAGTGGCTTTTATTGGTTTATCCTATAGTCAGGGAGCTGTTTAATATCAATCCCTGGTTCTCATTTAATACTTCATACTTCAGCAGATCATGGTGTCAGGATATCAGCACAGTAATGAAATGCAGACCTGACTCTCACCAAAAAAATATGGAAGTCTCTATTCTGTGCGGAGACGTTCTTCTTCATATTAATGATGTATCTGCCAAAAGATATTTGCACTGCTCACTTTGCTGAAATCACCTCAGGCCCTGATACTTTCTGAAGTAAGAAAGCCTAAAAAGAATATGTATAATACAATGTTGTATAATAGCTGGAAAGTTACGATTTACTCTTTTTCAATTTGTTATAATTTGCTACTTTTTTAACCCCTTTCTCGATCACTGACGTACATTTACAGTTACTTGTTATAGTTCCCTAGGGGAACCATTAAAAAGTGTATAAAAAAAAAAATGTTAAAAAAAATATTTAAAAAATATACAAATTTTAATCAGCCCCCTTTCTCCAAAATTCAAATAAAAATGCATAAATAATTGAAAATCATACACACCCCAGAATGGTATCAATGAAATTATAGATCGCCCTGCAAAAAAATGAGCCCTCACACAGCTCCGTACACATAAAAATAAAAAAGTTATGGGGGTCAGAATATGGCAATGCAAATAAAAATTTAATTTTTTTTTCAAAGTTTTACATTTTAAATTAGTATTAAAACTTAAGAAAAACTATACATATATGGTATACTTGTAATCGTAATGACCCGGAGAATAAAAGTAACAGGTCAGTTTTACTGCATAGGAAATGGTGCAAAAAAATTTTTTTTTTTTTAAATTATTTTTTTTTTTTTGCCCACTTCCCACCACATTGTATGCAACTGTAAATGGTGCCAATAGAAAGTAAATCTAGTTCTGCAAAAAACAAGCCCTCATACGGCTATGTGAATGAAAAAATAAGAAAGTTATGGCTTTGGGAGGTCTGGGAGTAAAAAATGAAAATGGAAAAATTGAAAATCACCAGTTCTTGAAAAGGTTAATATAAAAGGGGCTGTCACCTTTGGGATATTCATAGCATATGGGCAGGAGACACAATAAATGTCAGATAGGACCGGCTCCTAATGTAAGAATGGAGCCCTGAAGTGAATGGAGAGCAACCACGCACACAACCATCTATCTATCTATCTATCTATCTATCTATCTATCTATCTTATATCTACAGGTATCTATCTATTTATCTCATATCTATCTATAGAGGTGCCTTATTACTACTAAGAACCCTATAGGGGGCCTCATAGAGGGACTGTCACGGCTGAGGATGGGGAAAACCCTCAGCCGTGCGATGCCAGAAGATGTTAAGTGCTGCTTGGCCAGGATGACAGAATTAGGGAGAAGGTCACCTCCTATCGCGCCCCTAACCAGACCCTGACTCCTAACCATATGAGCCAACCCTAAAGGTGGGAGGGCTCATACACCGGATGCCTTGGGGTCCCTGCTAACTCTCAGGATGGCCCTGGAACAAGGAGCAGGGTAAGACGACCTGTTCTTCCTAGGCACGGAGGAACAGGAGTCTCATTAGCCAAGCTGCAAAGGGAAAAGAACATAAACAGCCTATGGATATGGCAGGAGGATGAAAAGCACTTCCACACCTACCTGCCACAGACACACTGACTGGATCCCGTGCAATACAGCAAGTGTCCACACCCAAACACCAATGGACACAGCACACACACAAACACACAGGAACCCAGATCCATAGGTGCATAACATCACAAAGGAAAACATCAAGTGGACATCAACATAAACCTAAGAGTCACAGTTTGTTTATGACCACAAGGGTGGCCCCCACTGGCAGATGGAATGACCAGGAGGGTGTCTCCAGCAAAGCATGGCTGAAGAACCCCTCAGCAACTGATATCCAAAGAGGCTTTATAGCCCAAAGTGGCCACACCCACACAGACACACAAGGAGAGGGAATTAACCCTTGCAAGACTAACCAGGGAAGTGAAACCACTAAAAGGGGAAGTGTCCAAATGCACAACACACTGCAGCTGTTACCGCAGGCAACGACATGGGTGGCAACCATGTCCTGGGAGTCAGCCAGAAGGCCGAGACACTGCCACCACATGTACATAAACCAAACGTTGCCACGGACAGCCACAGTGAAGGGAAATTTCACAGTGCACACCTAACATAAGACCTCGTGCACACCAGACATACAAAGTGCATACATAAACACACAAGCCAAGTGCAACCGCATGCACAACATAGCAAGCTGCAAGGATACAGCTCAGGCTGCTATGCTGCCACATAAATACTGTTGCCAGCAGCAACCACAGGTGAGGCAAATACCACAGCCCTCACCTGTGATTGACAACAGACCAAACCGCTGACAACCGCATGCGGTTAAGGAGTCATGACCATGACCATGGCCGTGACACTCCCACCCCTCAAAGCCCCCCCACCCAAAAAAAAATGAAACTGGTGCGGGACCGAACAAGGGGATAGGAGAAAAGGAATCAGAGTCATATCATGCGCGTCTCCCCAGGACTGCTGCCGGCCCCTGGAACAACACACAGGAACCAGGAGCCGACTGCCAGGCTCCGGAACAACACACAGGAACCGGAGACCAGCAAAGAAACAGCCCGGGGAGAGCGCGCTGACCCTGCGTCCCTTCTCCACTCACGTCCCCACTCCAGTCGCTGCCAGCAGACACCCCTCACCAGCACGCAGCCGGACTACTAACGGAATGCTGCCAGCAGACGACCAGGGATAGGAACATGGAGAGGGATCACCAACACGGACACGGTTAGCAAGGTGGCAGGGAAAAAGCCACCAACCGCGCCGTAAACGGTGATCCCCAAAACGCTCTCCCTCCGGAGAACGCTCATGCAGGCCGAAAGTAAAAGGCGCTGCATGCTGCACCCTCTTTCGAAGGCGTGCTACCGCACACCAAACAAACAAACGTGCAACATAAAAATAGAGGGACGCCAAAACAGAACACGGTGAAGGGATGGCGGGAAATGCCACTCACCGCGCCTTCAGTGGCGAAACCCCCACAACGCTCTCTCTCCGGAGAAGGCGCATGCACCCCATCCGCAGATGGCGGTACATGCTTCACCCTCTTTCGAGGGAACACCATGTGAGGAGCCATTGTGGTCATACTGTCACGGCTGAGGATGGGGAAAACCCTCAGCTGTGCGCTGCCAGAAGATGTTAAGCGCTGCTTGGCCAGGACGACAGAATTAGGGAGCAGGTCACCTCCTATCGCGTCCCTAACCTGACCCTGACTCCTAACCATTTGAGCCAACCCTGAAGGTGGGAGGGCTCATACACGGATGCCTTGGGGTTCCTGCTAGCCCTCAGGATGGCCCTGGAAAAAGGAGCAGGGTAAGACCTGTTCTTCCTAAGCACGGAGGTACAGGAGTCTCACTAGCCAAGCTGCAAAGGGAAAAGAACATAAACAGCCTATGGATATGGCAGGAGGATGAAAAGCACTTCCACACCTACCTGCCACAGACACACTGACTGGATCCCGTGCAATACAGCAAGTGTCCACACCCAAACACCAATGGACACAGCACACACACAAACACACAGGAACCCAGATCCATAGGTGCATAACATCACAAAGGAAAACATCAAGTGGACATCAACATAAACCTAAGAGTCACAGTTTGTTTATGACCACAAGGGTGGCCTCCACTGGCAGATGGAATGACCAGGAGGGTGTCTCCAGCAAAGCATGGCTGAAGAACCCCTCAGCAACTGATATCCAAAGAGGCTTTATAGCCCAAAGTGGACACACCCACACAGACACACAAGGAGAGGGAATTAACCCTTCCAAGACTAACCAGGGAAGTGAAACCACTAAAAGGGGAAGTGTCCAAATGCACAACACACTGCAGCTGTTACGCTGTTACCACAGGCAACGACATGGGTGGCAACCATGTCCTGGGAGTCAGCCAGAAGGCCGAGACACTTCTACCACATGTACATAAACCAAACGTTGCCACGGACAGCCACAGTGAAGGGAAATGTCACAGTGCACACCTAACATAAGACCTCGTGCACACCAGACATACAAAGTGCATACATAAACACACAAGCCAAGTGCAACCGCATGCACAACATAGCAAGCTGCAAGGATACAGCTCAGGCTGCTATGCTGCCACATAAATACTGTTGCCAGCGGCAACCACAGGTGAGGCAAATACCACAGCCCTCACCTGTGATTGACAACAGACCAAACCGCTGACAACCGCATGCGGTTCAGGAGTCACTACCATGACCATGGCCGTGACCTTATTATTCCTGGGGACACTATTGGGGCTTATTTCTATTAATTGTACTTCGTAAGTCATTATTAATATTGGTGCCAACATGGGGGGCAGTACTACTCATGGAAGCACTCTTGAGTAGCATTATCAGTCACCGTTGGGGGCACTATTGCTAATAAAGGCACTCTAAGGTGAGAATTTTTATTATTGGTGGAACTATTAAGAGGACTATTACTATGGGGGGACTATGTGTATGGTATTATTATTTCTGCAGAATAGTATTTAGGGGCATCGGGACCCACAGTAGACACAGTATTGAGGGTAGCAGCAGGATAACACTATTGGGGCAGACGAATAGGAAGGTTGAAAAGTGAGGAATCTAAGATGTCTGCGTGGCAAACTCTGCAGAGACACGACGTGGCTGAAAGAAGTCACCATAGAGGTCTGGACTGAATGGAGAAGATGCTGAAAGAGAATGTGTATAATCAGAGGAGACATATTAGGTATGGTTGGATTGAGAATTTGACACATATGCATTGGGGCTTGGAGCCTTGGTCTCTTGAAACCCTTTTAAATTTTGGTTTAGATTTACAGTACAAGTGTGAATGATCCAGTAACAGCTGGTTACTTGGCTTTCTTACCTTAGATTTTTATCGGGGAGTGGAGGGTACAATTTTAATTCTCACCTCTGGCATCAGAAAAGCTACACTCAGCCCTGATCTATATCTATCTATCTATCTATCTATCTATCTTTCCATCTATTTATCCGTCTCATCTATCATCTATCAATGTATCTAACGTACAGTACAGGCCAAAAGTTTGGACACACCTTTTCATTCAAAGAGTTTTCTTTATTTTCATGACTATGAAAATTGTAGATTCACACTGAAGGCATCAAAACTATGAATTAACACATGTGGAATTATATACATAACAAAAAAGTGTGAAACAACTGAAAATATGTCATATTCTAGGTTCTTCAAAGTAGTCACCTTTTGCTTTGATTACTGCTTTGCACACTCTTGGCATTCTTGGTCTGTACTGTATATCTATATATCTGTGTATTATGTATCTAATCTAATATCTATCCATCTATCTAAAAAATGAATGGCAGCAGCACAGCCAGTGGTGAAAATGGGTGCAATCCCTCCTGGACTTCAGGCAAAAATCCATAGACAATATCTAAAAGCAAACGATGAGGCAGCACTTCAGTATCTGTGAAGGATGTTAGACCCGTTAATTTCCCCTGTCGAACCAGGGAATGATGAGTAGAGAGGAGCGCTGCATTCACCGCTTCCCAATCCTCCAGTACTAATGAGTGCTCCCATAATAAGCGCTTATTAGTATTAGTCCCATAAGACGCAGTGAAATTTTTCCCACACTTTGGGGCGGAAAAAAGTGCGTCTTATAGGGTGTTATATATGTCAATGTTTCTATCTCTATCTATCTATCTGTCTGTTATAATCTCATATCTATCTCTCCTCTTTCTCTTGACCACAAATATATACATATATAAGGATATAAAATCTACTCTACTGCTACAGTTGTTCACTTCAAAGAAATCAGTGTACTCTTGCATGAGATTTATAGATGTATCTTTAATAAAAAACACATGCACACATTCTATGGAAGTGGTGATGTCATCAGAATTATTGTCTCACATCATTTTTATTGGAATTTATAGGGACGGTATTAACTGCAATTAATCTTTTTCATATTTATGTGGATGCAATAAGAAGGTCTATTACAGTCCACCAGGAAAATCTCCCTCTTGAAGTGTTTTCTCGTTTTATTACAGAGTGAAAGCCCTTATGTTGCTGGAAATAATGTTCCTTCGTATTCAATATTCCCTGCGTGGAAAAGAAAACACACATCTGAAATCATATTTTGTTGGCAACCAAGCAAAATACTAATGTGGAGGAAGGGAGGGGCTCCCCAGGGTTTAAAACATTTGCATTCAAAAGTAATAAAAGGAGTCCTGTGTTTTTTTCCTCCTTATACATTTTGAGTTCAAAAATTTCAGGGAAAACCACGAGAAATATGTCATGTCGGTTTTGATTCACTTTGTTGTGGAAGGATTTCATTCTTTCTGTACATACACCTTAACCAAAAGTTTGCCATTAGTAAGGACCTTTGACAAACCCTACATTACGAGGGTAAATAGTACCAGAGCATTAAAGAGGGTTAATGGGACCATGAATGGACAATAAAAAGGGAAATTTGGGCAATGGAAATTCTTGTGGTGGAAACCTTTAGCATGCAGCTTAGCAGAAGAATAATTATTTTTCACATGATACCTTGTAATGGTTTTGACATTTTAGCTGTAACCTAAAAAACACCACTTTATGGGCGGCATTAATATTCATGAGAATGTGGCCTGTCTTTGCTCTGTTTAGAAGTTTCAGTGGTTTCTTTAGCTTCTAGTAAAATGACATGATGCACTCTAGGACACATTGATCCGTTCTATTATTTAAAAATGGGTTTATGGTTTTAGAAAAACACATCTGATTTCTTCCAAAAACAGCACCACCCCCATCCACAGGTTGTGTGTGGTATTGCAGTACAGCCCCATTTACATCAATAGAGCTGGGATGTAACCCATTGATATGTTTTGAAATGAAAATATTTTTGTTACTCTGTTTAACCCCTTTAGAGCCATATTTCAGGTAAGACAATGAAAAGCTGAGATGAGCAGCATCACGAAGACCATCCTACCCCTTATTTCTGCCAATTTTTGCTTTTCGTTAGTAGAGCAAGTTATAAGCAAGTTAAGTCCTATAGATTTTTGTGTCTCATAGATGTGATAAAATTATTCCTACAGATTACAAGTTTATCCCCCCCCCCCAACAAATAGGCTTAGGAATGGATGTGTAAAAGTGTACTATATAGTCCTCTCTGACCACTTTACATAAATATACAGTGGTGAAGGAGGGGTGTATGGGGTGGGCTCACAAGCTGTGTTGGCTGAGTAATATGGCTGACACCCGCCGACAATGACCAGGACTGGCAATAACGCCGGTCTGGTCATTCAAACCCCCAGTTGTCTTGGTCAGTTGCGACCATAGCATCTGAGAGTTCAGTCAGAAGGAGGGCATAGCACCTTGTGGAGACATCACAGAGTTCAGAGCAGTTCCTATGGCGGTCTGGGCCATAGTAAACTTTCTGTTAATCCCTGAAGCCAGCGGAAGGTCCCTAAGGCCTGAAGCAATGGAGGTCCCGAATCAATCTAAGGCCTCATCACATGACTGTGCTGTTTTTTGCAGTCTGCAAACCGCGGATCTGCAAAAAACGGAAGCCGCCCATGTGCTGTCCACATCTTTTGCGGCCCCATTGAAGTAAATGGGTCCGCACCAGAGCCGCAAGAAATGTGGCTCAGATGCGGACCACAAAAACGGTCGTTTGCATGAGGCCTAATGCCTCATTCACATGTCAGTGTTTTGGTCAGTGATTTCCATCAGTGATTTTGAGCTAAAACCAGGTGCAGGTCTAAACACAGAACAGGTGCAGATCTTTCCCTTATACCTTATCTCTGTGGAGGGTCTACTCCTGGTTTTGGCTCAAAATCACTGACCAAAACGCTGACATGTACACGAGGCTTAATAGGGGATAACTTGTCTGTCACAACTGTAATATTCCTTTAACCACTTCCAGAACGTCCATTCAAAGATTGCAGCTGCACGCTAATCATGCAGCTGCAGATCGGGTTGCCCGCTGTCAGTGACAGCAGGGCAACCCAGAGAGAAGGCAGGGACAGTTCCCAGGTGTCCCTGCCTTCTAGATCGTTGTATACACAGCGCTCAGCGCTTCCTGTCCTGGCCCGGTGGTCATGTTACCGCTGTGGCCGGGACAGTGCAGGGGCTGTCGGGTCTTCTACAGACCTCGACCAGCCCTGCACTGAGGCTGTACAGCGTAGTATAATGCTCTACAGCTGTTCTTCAAAACTGCTATTATTGTATTAAAGTGAAATAAATAAAAAAAGGTAGAAATATTAGGTATCGCCGCATCTGTAAAAACCAGCTCTATAAAAATATCACATGAACTAACCCCTCAGGTGAACACCATAAAAAAATTAAAACAATGCCCAAAAAAACTTTTTTTGTCACCTAACATCAACATCAAGCGATCAAAAAGGCGTATGCCCCACAAAATAGTAGCAATCAAACCATCACTTCATCCTGCAAAAAATGAGATCCTAAGACAATCGGTCAAAAAATAAAAAAGCTATGGTTCTCAGATTATGGAGACACTAAAACATCATTTTTTGGTTAAAAAAATGCTATTATTGTGTAAAACTTAACTAAATAAGAAAAAGTATACATATTAGGTATTGCCACGTCCATAACGATCTGCTCTATAAAAATGTCACATGACCTAACCCCTCAGGTGAACTCTGTAAAAATAAAAAAAATTTAACTGTGCTAAAACAACCAATTTTTGGGTCACCTTGCCCCATAAAGTGAAATAATGAATGATCAAAAAATCATATGTACCCAAAAATAGTACCAATAAAAATGTCAACTCTTCCTGCCCATGCACCAGACGATTGGCAGAAAAATAAAAAAAATATGGCGTTCAGAAAATGGAGACACAAAAACATAATTTTTATTTAAAAAATGCTTTATTATGTAAAACTGAAACAAACAAAGAAAGTAGACATATTTGATATCACTGCGTCTGTAACTACTTGGTCTAAAAAATAGCACATGATCTACCCTGTCAGATGAATGTTGTAAAGAAAATAAAAAAATAAAAACAGTGCCAAAACATCCATTTTTTGGTTACCTTGCCTCACAATTTTTTTTATATAGGGCAATTAAAAATTATATGTACCCCAACATAGTACCAATAAAACTGGCAACTTATTCCCTAGTTTCCAAAATGGGGTCACTTTTTGGGTGTGGGACATGGCATCTAAAAACCAGTTCAGGTAAATCTGCCTTCCAAAAACCATACAGCGCTCCTTTTCCTCTGCGCCCTGCCGTGTGTCCTTACATCAGTTTACGACAACATGTGGGGTGTTTCTTTAAACCGCAGAATCAGGGTAATAAATATTGAGTTTTGTTTGGCTGCTAACCCTCGATGTGTTAATGAAAAAAAATGGATTAAAATGGAAAATCTGCCAAAAAAATGAAATTTAGAAATGTCATCTCCATTTTCCTTTAATTCTTGTGGAACACCTAAAGGGTTAACAAAGTTTGTAAAATCAGTTTTGAGTAACTTGAGGGGTGTAGTTTCTACAATGGGGTCATATATGGGGGGTTTCCACTGTGTAGGCCCCACAAAGTGACTTCAGACCTGAACTGGTCTTTAAAAAGTGGGTTTTGGAAATTTTCTTAAATATTTTAAGAATTGCTTCTAAAATTCTAAGCCTTCTAATGTCCAGAATGGCTTGGATAAGTAAGTGTTCCAAAGTTATTACCACATGTCAGAATTTCAAAATTAGGCTCTGTCAGCAAGGGGGAAATGGCCCAGTTGTGAAGTGGTTAAAGAGGTTTTCTGGGACTTTCAAGGATAGGATAGGTCATCGAAATCAGATCGGCGGGGCATCTGGCACCCCCACCGATCAGCTGATTGAAGATAAGGCCGTGCTCCGTGTAAGTGCAGCCTGTTTACCTGCTCGCCATCAACATCGCAGTGATGAGCAGGTGTGCTTCTATGGGATGGCTCTGTAGTATACACTTGAATAGGAACGAGCCGTCTCATTGAAATGAATGGGGCAGCTTGTAGTTACACCTGCTCACCACTGCGATGTCGATGTCGAGCAGATAAACAATAAAGGGAGGGCTGCACTCGCAAGGAGCGTGGCGTTCTCTTCAACCAGCTGATCAGCAGGGATGACAGGTGTCAGACCCACCGCAAATCTTATATTGATGATCTATCCTGAGGATACAGTAGGTCATCAATATTAAAATCACAGAAAACCTCTTTAAGGAATGCTAATTCTCCTTGTACCTATGTGATCTATTGTAGACTGTTGTATGAAATACTGTGTATGTATATGTTGTGCATTACATGTTATTTTGGTGGTGGACATACTTATGTAACCAGTGGATAACTGATAATTACAATATTACTAATACTAAGAATATTTGAAGAATAGTTATACACAAAAAATATAATAATATTCAATTTTTGACTGATTTGAAAGGGACGGAAGTTGTGTAAATGGCGCAGCATTCCAGGTTTTATGTCTTAGTTATTTAATATTACGCAACCCTAACAGGTCGTCCAGGGGTCTCTGTGTCATTTGGGAAATTATGAGCCGTATTCTGGCTTAAGTTTCATTCCTCTTAACAATGATCTAATTGTTCCAGACATTCATATACAAAATTAAGTTGTAAAAGGATTAACAAAATTCAAGTTTCACTTATTTTCCTTTTTGTACTGAAAAAATCAAACTGCCCTTTGTGAATTCAGATGGACACAGATATTGTTCTACATGACCTGAAATCAAGAGCACTAAGACTAGTAAGGTCGAATATCATCTAAGTTACTCATTAGGACAACACCTTTCCATATGTATTTTTTAGGTCTTCTAATGTCATAGAGTGGATCCTCTGCTCCTGATTTCTTTTAGCCAGAGAGCCATTGCAAAGAGCGGTTGCCATTTTGGAGGATCACCTGTGGTGATCAGATGATTGGCAGTGGGTCCTCTATTATGTTCTAACCTGGCGAGGTGGATGTACTAAGCCACCGGTCTGGTTGAGGAAGACTTGAGCAGCAAGAATAGGGTGCTCTGGTGCAGCTGAGCAGAATGACAGGTTTAGCATAGCTGAGCCAGAATTGCAGAACTAGAGAGCTGCTGTAGCAGTGCTGGTGAACCAGTATAGTAGAGCAGGGTTAATGGGTGTTGCATAGCTGTAGACCTAAAGCAACAGAGGTGAAATTGTGATGCAGCAGAATAAAACAGAGGACGGATGTAGAAGAGTAAATGTAGTAGGAGTTACTGGAGTTTATGTAGCAGATTTCTGGAAACCGGCATGCAGAGTGATGTAGAAGAGTTGATGTAGTGGAGTTTTGCAGATGGGTAAAACAGAGTTACTGGGGTTACTGATACAGATGGGCTGAACTGAGGGCAGGAGTGGCAGACCAGTGTTGGGTGCTGGGTCCCCAGTGATCAACCTGAATCGGGTTTAAATAACACATTATTGCAGTATGACAGGATGCCATGGCATCCCGACGTGCAAGAGAAGAGACTGAGCAGGTCAGAGGAGCGGGAGCAAGTCAGCACATGGCGCTGGGTGCAGGATCAGTGGGTAAACTCATTATTTTACCCAACTATCATATTGCACTCCTCATTTGTACACAGTGAATATCACCACTGACATATGAAGGTGCCATCCATCCATTGATCTTGTCACATTTTCATTTTACTTGGCCCTTTCTTCACATTTTTTTATGGGTGGATGTGGCAACTAATGTAGCCAGCAGCCGAAACAGTTCTGTCATGATATGTCATTCAGTTTTCTACCACCGCTTGTACCTTCTTATGAAATTATACAGAACTAGGAAACATATTTCCCTATTACACTGCAGACTTATGCATTTATAGGTACAGTCCAGATAATTCTAACATATGCTTACTATAACTGAGCCAAATCAAGCAAGTGACCATGTTCTTATCTTATACAGCATGTCTTCAGGGCCACAAACATGGGGCCAAGTTATGTTGTGGTTATGCCAGCTGCGCAGGGGTGTAGCAGTGATCCATAAGGCCCTGTATTAAAACTAGAAATGAGGCCCCACCGCACCATGGCCATTTTCACCAAAAGCTTTCCTTGTTGTCCACGTAGTCCCTTTATCTTTCCTTCTTCCCTTCCCTTCCATTAGCCATTTTGATTACTAACTATAAATAAAAGTGTACCAGTACATCCACAGATTAGAGAACCAATATAAAATAAATAAAATGTTATATTAATATATATATGTCCTAAATTAAGTCCAGTGCCAGATCAGTCCACTTACCTATGTAGCAGATCACACTACCAACATTTCATGAAGCATAAACATAAAATACATTGAAGAAAAATTAAAAAGTAATCCTGTTATGTGCACATCTATTGATATTCAATTTTTAGCTGCAGGGCTTAAGCAACATAAAAGACAAAACCAAACCAAACTGTCCGCCAATAAGCTGAATTAGATAAAAAAAGAATTGTGGCCGCGGCCACGGTCAGAGGTGTGACAGGAGGGGGTCCTAACGGTGGCTGGTGTGTGCCTGGAGCCACGGGACGTGGGCCAGCCTAAAAGAGGGCCAACCCTAGGGAGAGTGGAAGAAAAGGGAGGGAACGAGGGGGGGGGGACAACGGAGGAGCGACGCGGCATTCAGGTCAGGGAGCAGGGGGTTTAAGAAGGGGACCTGGCCCCTCCCACAATTACAGGCTGCGTGCAGCCTTCACTATTTGTGGCCGCGGCCACGGTCAGAGGTGTGACAGGAGGGGGTCCTAACGGTGGCTGGTGTGTGCCTGGAGCCACGGGACGTGGGCCAGCCTAAAAGAGGGCCAAAAGACACAGGGTAGGGAAGGTGCTGTTTTAATGCGTGCAACACAGATTACAAAACCAAGGAACGGAATACCTGGCGGGTTTCAGTCAGCGGATCCGGAATGTACCGAGAAAAACAGGCAGATCTCCACCTACCCATGTGACGAATGACGTGCGGAGGTGTCCCGTGCTTGGAGGCTGCGGAGCCCGCCCCAATGCGGAAGGAATGACCTGATATGGTTTTGGGGTCCACCCCTAACCCAGCGACCAGGGACCGGATGTAAGACACAAACTGTGGCGTGGATAGGGGTTTCCCTTGGTACGGGAGCAACGGAGCCTCAGGGTTTGGAGAAGGCGTGGAATCGATGAGACCCTGGAGTACTATCACAGGGCACCAGGCGTTACCGGATTTGAAGAAGCGGATCCGAGTGGGAGGACCAGTTTGTGACGTCTTGGTGGATGGAAGAGTTAACACCAGATGGTCCTGGTTCCAGGACAGCTGTTTTCTCTTCAGGAAGGTCGACTTCTGGGAAGAGACGGAGAATTCACCTGGGCGCAGGAATCCGTAGAAGCTCAGGTACATCGCGGCCTTGATGACAAGGCTAACGGAAGGGCCAAAAGGGTTACCATCTAGGGAAGCGGATAGTTGCCTGAAGAGTTCACCTGAGACCGGTCGGCGGGCAGGACCTGATTCCTTGCTGCTCTTCTCGATACCCCTGAGAGTGGCCTTGACGGCTTGGGAAGTGAAAGCTGTGCGAACTTCCGGATTCCGTAGAACCAAGAAATGTTGAGCCCCAGCCAGGTACAAACGGATGGTGCTGGGTGCCAGTTTGAGATTGACATGGCAATGGGCCATGAAAGCCATGATATATGCCACGAAGGTGGTATCTTGCTGCGGGTGATCTCTTGCAAACTTTTGGTACAGGTTCCAACCCGTGTTGTAATTCCGGGCCGTGTTGACCGAGAGGGATCGGTGCATGAGTACCCTGGCGGTAGCCAGCAGGGACCTCAATCCAACATCAGGTCGTGGAAACCGGGAATCCGGGCCCCGGTCTGGTCTGCATCGGGACATACCTGAAAGAAGGTTAGAAAGTTGAACCTGGACAAAGAATCGGCCGCCGTGTTGCTGACACCTGGAATATGGGCACAAGTAAAGTGGAAATTATTGACCATGGCCAGCCAGACTAGTTTCCGCAGCAAGGACATGACCCTGGCGGATTTGGCTCGGCCTTTGGCAACGATGTCCACCAAGTCCTGACTGTCGGTGACAAACATTACGCTGGTATTGGCCCAGAGATGACCCCAAACCGATGCGGCTGCCACGATGGGGTAACATTCCAGGAACGGGGATGACCTGAGGGACTGAGGATCAGCACTGACCTGAGGCGGCCATGGCCCAGCCAACCATCGGGATTCGCAGATGGCCGCAAAACCCCGTGATGCTGCGGCATCGGAGAACACCCTGGTGGACGACTGGGACCACGGGGACACAAACAGGCTGACCCCGTTCCAGGTGGAGAGAAAGCTGTCCCACATGCGCAAGTCAGCCATGGCAGCTCTATCCAGGTGGATGATGCTGCTGGGTTCGGAGGCTGCCGGAAGAAGAGAGAGCAGGCGGGAGATGAAGGCCCTGCCCTGGGGCATCACCCTTAACGCAAAGTTCAGCCGGCCCAGGATGGACTGGAGCTCGACCTTGGTTACCTGGGACGAGGTGATGGCCCCTGCCACGACTTCCCGGATCTGGGACAGCTTTGCCTCTGGCAGCCTGGCCTCCATCCGGTCGGAGTCCAGGACGATGCCCAGGAAGGTGATGGATGTGACAGGCCCCGCGGTTTTCCCCTGCGAGATGGGAATGCACAGGCTGGAAAACAGATCCAGGAGGGAGCGTAACCCGGCTGGCTGACATAGCGGAGGTTCAATGAGGAGGAAGTCGTCCAGGTAGTGGATGACCGCCGGGGTGCTGCCGTGGTGAAGCAGGATCCAGTGCAAGGCCTGCGCCAACCGGTCAAACAGCCACGGGCTGCTTTTGGAGCCAAAGGTCAACCGGTTGGCGAAATAGTACCTGCCCTCCCACTGGATACCATAAAACTGCCATAGGTGCGGGGCGATAGGCAGTAGTTTGAAAGCGTCCGCTATGTCAGCTTTGGACAGCCAGGCGCCCCTCCCAGCGCTGAGGATGAGTGCGATGGCCTCGTCAATGGAGGCATAAGACATTGAGAAATCCTCAGAAGGAATCAGCGAGTTGATGCTGGGGATGACAGAACCATGTGGGGCGGAGAGGTCATAAATTAAACGCTTTTTATTTGAGTCCTTTTTGGACACGATGCCTATGGGGCTGATCCGCCAGCGAGGAAAGGGAATTTGGCTGAAAGGGCCCAGGAGGAACCCCTTCTCTACCTCTGAGTTCAGGAGTTCCTGAACCGAGGCAGGGTCTGCTCTGGCCGACTGCAGATTGTCGCACTCCCAGTTGGAATGGGGGAGCGCCACCAACCCTGTGTCGAAACCAAAGCAGAGGCCCGCGATCAGGAAATCCGCAAAACCCGGCACCGAATGTTCCCGTAACAGGAGGGACAGGAGGTCGATGTTGCAGTCGGCCAGTCATAGGCGCTTGAATGCCTTCTTGGGACAAGTGGACCTGGGGTGGGCCCTGAAGCAAATAGAGCAGATGTGCAGGGCCCTGCACCCGCTGAACAGACAAGACCCGTAATTGAAGTTATTGCATACTTGACTGTTGCCAAGATATGCGATGGGTCTGCCCAGTTTATCGGTGGTGGAGGGGCTGCGGGAAGCCCCGGAGGGGCCTGGGATGGCCCTGTCAGGCTGGGTCGTGACCGTTTGGGGACACCACTCGGTGGCATGGAATATTGACTGGCATGTTGAGCAAGCGGGGGCCCGGAGACCGGCGAAGTGCCGGCAGAACAATTCCATGTCCAAGGTGGCCCAGCTGACCGTAAACTGAAACTGGGTCAGCGCGGCGGCGGCTTTGGCTGAGAAGGAGCGATGATAATCGTAGAAAGCCGTGCCGCCGTACTTGTGCCCCAGATCGGTGACCCTGTATAGGTATGTGTCCAGCTCCTCCCGGCGAGCCGGGTACGCGGAGCAGATCACATCCCTATACAGCCTGAAGGCCAGGACAAACTCAGGCACCGTGAGTTTGTGGTTGAGGCGGCCATCTTTAGCCCGGAGGACGACCGAGATCTCCCCACAGTCAAAGGTCTTGTTGTCCGCCGCATCGTGGGACGCGATCAGGATGGACGCGAGGTTCACGTCCTTGCCCGCCAAAATGTCCTTCCTGATGTTGTCCGGCACGAAGTGTGCCGGAGCCACCACGGGAGCGACAGGGGTCGTACCTGGAGCTGGTAGCTGGTACAGCGGGGGATCGCTGAGAGGGACCACCGCCTGAGATGGAGCCGGTGCCCTGGCCTCCAAGTCCACCACCCTGGACCTGATGTCGGCCACGGACGAGACCAGGGAATCCATTGAGGCCTGCAATTGCCCCAAGGCTTGCTGGATGGACGGGGTCGGATCTTCACTCTCAGGAGGACCGGATTCCGTCATCAATAACCTGTACAGCTCCGCCTTTCTGGCTGAGGCTGGGTGCCTGATGCCCCTTCTACTTAACTCTGCCACCAGCCTCGGTACGGTCCATCTTCGGAGGGACTCGGGCCCACCTTGGCCAGAGACCGAAGTACCCGGGAGGGACAACGCGTCGTCCACGTCTGAGACTTGGGACATGGTTTCGCCGCCGGACGAGACTTCGAGCGAGACCTGGAATTAGAGACAACAATATGGCCGCTGGGACGGATATGGGGACCGTGTACCGTGGTTGCTGCGGACGTGGGTGAACGTATGGATGACGTACCTGAAAGCTTGGGATTCGAGACCCTTGTCTTACCGTCTACGGACGACGAGAACGACCCGGCTGGCCCTGAGGACTGAAAAGGTTAAGAGCGACGTGAGACAAAGCGGCGTGGACACGAAAATAAAGCCTATGCGGATGGACCCGCCACTGTACTAACTCAAGGATGTACCCAGCGGGGTGAGAAAGAACCGGAGGCATATCTGGTGAGCCCGGAGACGGAGTTGAGGACGGTGGGAAGGAGGCAGGCTGAAGGTACCGGGGTTGGTGGCGAGGAGTGACCTGGATGTTCTGGGACGGGGCGCCAGCCGGGTTGCCTGGGAGCTGCCAGGAATGTGGGCCTGGAGGATACCTGACGTCTTGGTTGCGACCGCTGCGGGGGTTGTGAGCCGTAGGCAGAAGCAACCAAGATGAGCCCCCAATGCTGTTGGCAACGGGGGGGGGGACCCTTGGGCCCCGGGGTATCTGGCCAACGGTGACCCCTGATCGTACCAGGGTGGGTGGACAGAGAAGACACCTGCAGCTGCCGGAACCTGGAGAGAGAAGACACCTGAACGCCTCAGGCTACAGGACAGAGAAGACACCTGAACGCCTCAGGCTACAGGACAGAGAAGACACCTGAACGCTTCAGGCTGAGGTGGACAGGGAAGACACCTGAACGTTTCAGGCAAAGGTGGACAGAGAAGACGCCTGAACGCCCCAGGCTAATGGACCGCAGAGACGCCACCTGAACGCCTCAGGCCAAGGTGGACAGAGAAGACACCTGAACGCTTCAGGCTAAGGTGGACAGAGAAGACACCTGAACGCTTCAGGCCAAGGTGGACAGAGAAGACACCTGAACGCTTCAGGTCAAGGTGGACAGAGAAGACACCTGAACGCTTCAGGCCAAGGTGGACAGAGAAGACACCTGAACGCCTCAGGCCAAGGTGGACAGAGAAGACACCTGAACGCTTCAGGCTAAGGTGGACAGAGAAGACACCTGAACGCTTCAGGCTAAGGTGGACAGAGAAGACACCTGACCGCTTCAGGCTAAGGTGGACAGACCAGATGGAAACGTGTGAGTGGTACACGTGTCCATGTAGGAGTCTCCACATGCCAGGTTGAGTAGGCGATGCCGAACGGAGGCAACGTGGCATTAACTTACCAGAAAAACCCTTGCACTAACGCAATCCCGCGAGTGGTTGGCAGCAACCTTCTGCAACCTGTGGGAAAAACAAATACCTTTTCCTTTTTTTTTTTTTTTTTTTTTTTTTTTTAATACCGTAATACCCCCGCCCAATACCTAAACTGGATGTCAGCTTTCTGTGACAAGACACAGCGGGAACCACGCACGCTACTGGCACCTGAAAAAGAAACGGAGATGTGAGGATGGGGGTGGTGATGGCGAGGGGTCCTTTGAGGCCTGGCTGTGAAGGAAGGAGCGAGGCCGGCTGGGCGAGGAGGCCTGGGGGTCCATGGCCGGACCCGGGAGGCGCGGCGGTGGGTGTGCGCAGCTTGGCTGGCAGGTGCAGGAGGCACGGCAGGGTGGACAGGCGGAGCAGCGGCACGTAGGAGTGCCGGTCTGCCTCCATCACGTACCCTTGGGTGTCCGCAACCAGCAGTATTGCTGGTTGTAGTGCACCGCCGGGGTCCGCTGATCAAGCTGACCACCGCACGTGCCAACAACTGCCATGTTTTAGACTCTGCCGATGGCGAGTATGCCCAACGCCGGGCGTCCAGGCCTCTAGCATGCACGGACCCCCAACATGATGCAATTACACTGGCATGCCGCAGGGGACCTGGCTCGTGGCGCCCTGGTCTGACCTGGGGCATGCCTGACGTCCGGTATGAGGGACAGGCACGTGGGGGAGGCGTGGGCGGCTGGCGTGCCGACCGGCTGTATTTATTCTGAACTGGGAGAAGTCGCTGCATGCACAGCGCCCCCTGCAGGGAGAACCAGGTATACAGCACACAATTCCACTCAAACATTGCTGTCAATCGACACTTGTAATCATTCCCAGAATTGGGGCTGTATTACACTGCCTGATGCGGCAGACGACTATCGGGAGGGAAGCGTTCTCTCCCGGCAATCGCCTGCTCAATAGCAGAGGGCCGCAGTGCGAGTGAACACGGCCGTGGTCGGGGCTCCTCCTCCGCCCCACCTCCCAGCCGCCGGCGCAGGAACAGCCGGGACCCGACCTCTCGCGGGGCCCGACCTCCCGCGGGAGCACGCAGGGCGGAGCGGACGGGGGGTGAGCGAGGCTGGGCGCCCCTGAGCCAGCGGGCCTGCGGAGGAGGGGGAGCGGGATGACCGGGGACACGAGGCGCGAGACGGCCGGCGCGCTTGCCAGCCGGCGATACTTACCGGAAGTGACTCGAGACACCGGAAGTGACGCGAGACACCTGGACAACGGAGGAGCGACGCGGCATTGAGGTCAGGGAGCAGGGGGTTTAAGAAGGGGACCTGGCCCCTCCCACAATTACAGGCTGCGTGCAGCCTTCACTATTAGTGTTATTCCATCCTATAAGGGTAGATGATGATAATCAGTCCAATTGATACTACAGCGCTTCTTGTGCGCACATAATAGAATTACGTTTTAATTTTTTATTCAATGTATTTTATGTTTATGTTTCATGAAACATTGGTAGTGTGATCTGCTATATAGGTAAGTGGACTGATCTGGCACTGGACTGAATTTAGGCCATATTTATCTAAATAATATTTTATATAATTTATATATTGGTTCTCTTATCTTTGCCAGAGTGTGGATGTGCTGGTACACATTTATTTATATATAGTAAATTTATGTATCTGGTATCAGGCAGCCAGCTGAACTTTAGTACCCGCTTTTTATCCATCTACGGATGAAGGGAGCCACCTTGAGTGTTCTACATTGATCACTAACTGTACTCTAGCTATCAGTACTATCGGAGATTAAAGGGATTCTGTCACCTCCCCTAACCCAAAAAACTATTTTAAAGCAGCCATGCAGCACAGCTTATCTTGATTAGGCTGTGCTCTTTTATCTTGTAATCCGTCCAGCAGTTTCTGCAAAAAACGACTTTTATTGATATGCAAATGTGTCCTGAAGGTGCCCAGAGGGGCGTTTTTTTCTTCTTAGTGAGCCCAGTACCGCCCCTCTTACAGTGCCCAGCCCGCCTTCCTTGCACTGTCTAACCGCCCCCAGCCTGCCAAAGCCTCTCCTCCCTCTCCTCCCTCTCCCTCACGGCCGAACGAACTCTCGCACAGGCACAGTACCCACTGAGGGCTGCGCCTGTGCGATCAGCAGGAGACTGAGGGCAGGAGCTTCATCCTCGTCACTGGGCATGCGCCGAGCCCAGTGACGTCCGATGCTCGCTCTTCCCTCAGTCAGCAGATCGCACAGGCGCAGCCCTCAGTGGGTACTGCGCCTGTGCGAGAGTTCGTTCGGCCGTGAGGGAGGGGGAGGAGAGGCTGTGGCAGGCTGGGGGCGGTTAGACAGTGCAAGGAAGGCGGGCTGGGCACTGTAAGAGGGGCGGTACTGGGTTTTTTGGGTTAGGGGAGGTGACAGAATCCCTTTAAGTTCCTTTTTCATATACTCTTTAGAAAGTAAAATAAAAAATGTCAGCGGTTGCCATGGTTACACTACATCTAATCATATAAAGAAGCCAAAAAATGTTAACATGAAACCAAAAGTTGGTTTGCCTAGTCTGTTTTGTTAAAATGTCAGACACCCGTATATTATCTTAATTTGTTAGTGTGGCACTTGTAAAGGTGTGTTTATGGTGGGATAATTATACTCCAAGGGTTTTATGAGGTATTTGTTGCCGAAATACACAACTGAACCGCAGGGCATGGACAGCTTGACTTCCTAACAGTGGCTTTCATGTAAAAATTTGGACTAGCGAGGAAAGAAGGTTCATTATGGACAAACCCTTTCCTTTTTCCGAGATGTTGTAGATGTCATTTCTATATAGCAAACAGCTGTTTTCTCCTGAACCTTGAGATTTATATGGCTTTTTTCCACTCCTAGGTTCTCCAGTCAATCAAAACACTCGTAAATTCCAACAAGTACTTCATCTTTCTGTGAACTTAATTTCCCCCAAAAAAGTTCATTTGTCAAGTTGAGTATAACAATAAATTTCCTGAGTCACAATAACGTTTTTTTTGGACCTGGAGACATCACAGGTAGAAGTTGATCTTGGTATCAAAGGAATTTAAAATTCTTTGAGCTCTTGGACTTTAAATCTTGATAATCATCCTGCTCATTCTGCTATGGTTCCTTGTTAGTGAAATAGAAGGTAATTCACAACTGAGATCTGTCCAAGAAAATAACATTGTGCTCACCGAAAGAGCTGACCGCAAATGGATGTTAATGTGAAAGAATCGAGACCATTCTGTCAACCTTCGATCCTTAAGGATCGTATTGTTTGGAATTTAGTCGTTTGAAAAGAAGACAATGGAGAACCCAAGAGAACGCATTTGGTGATGTTTACCTGCAGGTTTGAACCATAATTAAAGGGGTTATCCCATGACTAATGTAAAAAATGAAAATCAGACATCATATTAAGTACCTCTTTCTAACAAAGCTAGAACCAGCCCTGTACCTCACATGGATCCAGAGATCTCCCCATTCATTGCTCTGTTAGATTTATATCAAGCTGAAAGCTCAAGAGGAGTGTCTTTTCTGCTGCTGCAGCTAAGGGGGCGTGTCCATGCTCTCCCTATGACAGCTCAGGAGGCAGTTGAAGGATGAAACTGAGCATGTGCGGCCATCTCAGTGAGCAGGTCAAAGAAATAAGAAAAAAAAACAGCAGGTGGTGCTATACAAATACACCACCAGTATTGAGATGCAAGTGCTGGTTTGAAAACTGTAGAATATTTTTCATGGGACAGCCCCTTTAAATGAATACTAAACTAGGGGTCACTGTCCTGAATAATAAGATTACCAAACACCCTTATGGACAACTAAATTTGGACCTGTCCTATGGCAACCAGAGTGAAATAGAGATATTTGTCCAATTAATTTGTTAATGAGGCACGATGCCGAGTTTGGCTTATTATTTTGATACAGTGATTGAGAATAAGTGACACGTTTCTGAAACGTTGAGAAGACCTCCTTACAGGCAAGCCATTTTTCAGTAGGACGGAGCCGATATTCTTAACAAAATTTTTAAAAGAATCGGGTTCAGATACAGCAATCCGAACCCGATTCACTCAACCCTAATTGGTTAGCAAAATGTTTATCCTTAGCATGCTAAATATTTCATTCTCCTCCATTCCACTTTATTATAAGACGTATAATCTTTTATGACCGCACATACCAGGAAAAGTTCAATATGTATATAATATAAAAATAGCAACAAATAAATATAAAGCGTATAATTTATTTTAGAATTTCACATACAATACACAGAATGTCTGCTTGAGTGAATAAAACTGGCTACACAATATGTAATTTTGGAAAGTCTGTGTTATATGGGATTACAGTTTTATGCTGAACATTTTAATGTTTCCAATGCGATCTGCCATATTTTCTAAAACAAAGATGTTTGAGAAATTCCAGCAGTTTAACAGAATTTTCACACAAAAAACCCTCAAACTTACATCTGCTGTACGTGTTTATAGCAGTAGTTTGTACTCCAGAAGTCTTCTGATCACTATAGCAGGGAGCAGGGAGTTTCAGACATATTGGAATATCATTGATAAGATCGGCAAGCACCCACAGTCATTGTACTCTCTATGTCCACTTGATTGACTACTTTATGTAGGAACAGATCAATTTTAGGAGATGTCAAACTTTGTCCCGTCTCTAAGGAAGCCCTTGAAGAACCGAATCCCTTAGACCAACCGTAATTTCTTATTGATCCAAGAAGTGTAGAATTAGCACATTCGCTGCCTTTTAGCTCTGGGGAATTTATACAACCCTTTTACTACTATAGACCACCAGGGATTTGATATTATAAGAAAAAATGTATAAATATTATGAGCAGGGGACGCTTCTTAACTTGCTTCCCACGGATCCATTTTCTAAAAAAAAGGGCACTGGATAGGAATGATCACATGACAGCATGCACCCACTCTGGGAACTAGCAATGCTAAGCCCTCCTTCTTCCATCAATTTCCACTGAGCTAGCTGCAAAACTACCCCTCCTCTCTTTAGTACCACCTTTTAAAGAACTTTGAGACATTACCTGACTTAACAGCTAAACCACAGATGTGACCCATGTGAAGACAGCACCGTTTCTGATTTATTGCCCCTTCTGGCACATAGATATCCACCTGACTGAAGGTTCCCTCACAACAGGTGACCGGGACGCTGTAGTTTAAGGAAAGCTATGAAGGGTCTAAAGCACTAAATCAGCATTGCAGCCCTTTCCTTCTTAGGATCGTTGGGGTACCAGTGGTCAGACTCTCCCCTACGAATCAAAAAGTGGAATATCCGGGACATTGACAGACAGAGTAGCTAACTATAGGTGGCACTACAGAGAAATCTTTCTTCTGGAGTAAAGCTGTTTTGCATACTTTTCCCAGGAAGCATTATACTAAAGACTCCCTACCAGCTGAACTGCTGGAAAGAATCATTAATACCATCAGATATTGTATTTTTTAAATGCGATTTATAATATATAAGTGTACACCATAATGTACACTTTACAAACTTGTAAAAACTACACTTGCAAAAAGTTAGGTTTTTAAACTGTACTATAAAATGATGGCAACATATTGGAATTTGAAACTTGAATCATCCCATGACCATTTTGGTCAAGTGGACTGCAATTAAAGTCTATTAAGCTCTAGGAGAGCTGCTTTCCACCTCCCGGGTTCCATGGAGTATGTCGCCAACTCGCCATAGCCAAGCAGAGCTGACTTAATGATAGATTACATGCACTTACATAGATTTTCCACCATTATCGCTTTCCTATATCGAAACTATTTCTCTCCAATGCCGTTAAAAACCTAATGGAACACACACAGACTGGATTTCTGCCACTGTAAAATGATCTTCTGGTGAAAATAGATGTTAGCAATGCACTAATCTCACAATTTATATTTGGCAGTTAAATTCAGCCGCGTTGCCGATATTTCAGATCTGTATTTGTTTAAATGGGCAAAGCTTCGAATGAGCCTCCAGTGAGAACATTTGGTTCATGCATTAAGGAAGGGCAATAAAAACCTTTAGCCCTTTATAATAAAGGTAACACACTTGAGAAGTTATATGTTAGTTGGTCTCAATCGTTTGCATTTGTCTCTAATTTCCCAAGCCCAAAGTCTGAACTTGTGAAAGTTCATTATGAACCGGCTCGGCTTTCTGCATATGTTAAAAAAAAAAACAACTTATACTAAAGTTTGTCCTCAGCTCCAAAGTTGTTTTCTCAAGGTGACCTTAGAAACCGAAAATAAATGGTAAAATTAGTAATTAGAATAGACTGCAATCAGGTAATAAAGACTTCCATAATCTTGACCACTTGGTTTCTAGTTAAAAGAGAAAAAACTATTTTTTGTTCCCGGTTTAAAGAGAACCTATTACCAGGAAATTAACCATTACATTGGGCACAATGCCTTGTAGGGTGAGCTCAACTGAATGTAAAGATACCTTTGACTGAGCGACCTGTTGTTTCATTCTAGAGAAAAATTACTTTGAATCCATATGCAAATAAGCCGTTAAGTGTACCGAGGGCGAGCCCAAGTCACTCTGTGCACCCTTACTCTTCCTGTTTCCTCTGCTAGTCCCATCTTCTTCTTGAGTGAGAAGAATAGGTTCCTGTATAGTTATCTCTCCTGGCCCAGTCAAACCAGAAGGAGAGTCCCAGAGGAGCATGTATGGCCTGTAAGTCTCCTCACGCCGATTAAGGCAGTCTCTGTAAGGAGAGATATACCCCTCAAATCCTGACCTAGGCCCCTCACCCAGTTAAGCCAGTGTTCTCTGATCTGCACTAATGAGGGCCAGTCTCTCCAAAACAGCTGTCTGAAGATGATGTGCTGACTTATCTATTATCCAAGTCATTTTCGTCTTTCTGGAGGAGGGATATTTTTCAAGCTAGCTCAATTGAAATTCATGGAAGGAGGAGGGCTTAGCATTGCTAGTTCCTACAGTGGGTGCATACTGTCATGTGATCATTCCTACCCAGGGCCCTTTTTCTAGAAAATGGATCCGTGTGAAACAAGCAAAGAAGCGTCCCCTGCTCACAATTTTTATACACTTTTTTCTCATAATATCAAAATCCCTAAAATATGTGACGAATACCACGCCTCGCGCCCGCTTGATGTCACCTATGTCAAGCTCACGAGACACAGTATGGTCGCTTGTTACCAAAGCGTGACTTTACGCCCTCCAGATGAGCAGGTAAAGTCAGCTTGGTACAGTTTACACACACACCTCCTGTCCACGCGGGCACAGAGTGTCACAACCAGACAGCTGAGAAGCTCTGACAGAGTGTCACAACCAGACAGCTGAGAAGCTCTGACAGAGGCCTTTCAGAACCTCCTCCTTGAGTTTCTGTGTTGTGGTATTCAGCTCCTCCTCTCGTTAGCCTCTCTCAGCTGTCATGTGTTGGACTAATTGCTTCCCTTTAAATTCTTCTCCAGAAGGCTTTTCTGGGCGGCTTATACTACTTCCTGGAGTGTGTGTGCACGCTGACTCTGTCCTCCTGTTTGCTTCAAAGCTAAGTGTTGTACCTTTATCTGTTATTTTCTGTTTGCTGGATCCCAGGTGACCCTGACTCCCTCCGTATCTTGTGTAGGGTGCTCAGGGCTTTATAGTCAAGGTTCGTGGATATGCAAACCTCCACCATTCGGATCTTTGCATAGGCTGAGCAGCCAGGGAAAGTGCCAGGTCTTCTGCAGGGGTCTCCCTTGGTTCCTTAGTTTTTGGATCCAGCGAGTCGTTTATACATGTTGCTTTGCCTTGTTTCCTGTACACCGTCCGTGACACAGAGAGGCAACAAGCTGAGAAAGCCTTTTCACTGCCGCAGTAAAACCAGCGTTGTCTCAGCCCGGGTAGAGTGCCACCAGTTTCTTGTCATGCCCCACTCTGACGATGTGCGGAGTCGGCCAGGATAGCAGCACGAGTTTAGTGTTTGTTTTGGAGCCGTGCTGGATCCGCCTCTCATCAGGTGCACTGGGTGGGGTCATTAGTTTAAATAGCACACCAGTCCAGTGTTCTGAGGAGATTATACAAATCATTGTGGTCTTGGAAGCTAGGAAGGAAGGTTGTCTGTCTGTTCCAGCTCAGAAAGATAAGTGTGATTCTAGTTTGGTTGTTTTGTGTCATCTCTCCCATCCAGGTTCTGTGCGAGCAGGCTGCTCCTATTTCCCCTCTTCACCATCTCAGGGAAGTTAGGGTTTTCTCAGCCCAGGCACGGGGACACATCACACCTACCTTTAAGGTCTGCATGTGGGCTGAGCAGTGCAGGGAAAGAGGTCAGGGATTAGCTAGGAGGTGACCCTTCCCCTGTCTCTCGCCCAGAGCCTGGTTGGTGGGTTATCTGTGAGTCTGAGTGCACGCCCGCCGTGACATTATAATCCGCCATACTGTGACTGCCATTACTCTGCGGTTTTGTGATGGCGTCAATTGATGCACTGGTTGACCGCATGCAGGGTTTATCCCTAGAGGTTGCGGATCTGCGTAGTTCAGTCACACAGTGTCAGAGGGTTCTGGCATCAGGTACAGGTCAAATGGTGGGGAGCCTAAAGTCGCTCTTCCCGAGAAATTTACTGGGGGTACGGATGATCTTTTCTGCTTTAAAGAGTCATGTAAATTGTATTTTCGACTGCGTCCATTTTCGTCCGGTAATGAAAATCAGAGTGTTGGTACCATCATGTCTCTGCTTAAAGGGGACTCACAATCCTGGGCTTTTTCTCTGCTGCCCGGTTCTCTGGCCCTCCGGTCGGTGGAGGAATTTTTCAATGCCCTGGGATTGATTTATGATGACCCAGATCGGGTCTCGATGGCAGAATCGAAATTGCGTAACTTACTACAGGGTAAACATACTGCAGAGGGTTACTGCATAGAGTTTAGGAGATGGGCTACTGAGTCGGGGTGGAACGACCCCGCGTTACGTAGTCAATTTTGTCAGGGGTTATCTGAAAGGTTGAAAGATGCCCTGGCTTTTCATGAGTACCCGGATACTGTAGAGAATGCAATGTCTTTGGCTATACGGTTGGATAGACGTATCAGAGAGAGGTGTAAGGGTCCCTCCGTGCAAGGGATCCCTCCTGCGTGTAGTTTTGTCTCACCTGCTGCCCAGGGTGATATTACTTATAACTCTGGGGTAGGGGAGGAACCCATGCAGTTAGGTCAGATATCTTGCCATTCTGATAGTAGAGACTTTAGAAAAGTGCATAATCTATGTTACTATTGTGAAAAGAGGGGTCATTTTATTTTTTCTTGTACTTATGTTAAACCACAGGTGGAAGAGAAAAAGAAAAAAGAAAAAAAAACTTCCCTCACACTTGGTAGTATGAATGGTGTGGTGGAGCAGACAGGTATGCAAGCTCCCTGCAGTTCCCTTTTTCTCCTTCCAGCTATGGTGGCGCTAGAGTAAAAAAATGTGTTTGTTGATGTATTCCTTGATTGTGGTGCTGGGGTAAACCTAATTGACTTTCTTTTCCTTCAAAACCTAGGACTAAGTACTTGCACTTTAGAGAACGAGATTCGTGTTTTTGCAATTGATTCTTCCCCTCTTTCTCAAAGGACCCTTACTCACATTGTTCATGGTATTCACTTAAGGGTGGTTGATTCACATGCTGAAATGATTTCTTGTTTTGTCATGAAGGATTTGCCAGCTCCTATAGTTTTGGGGTTGCCATGGTGGACTAGACATAACCCAATTAAAGACTGGCAAGCGAGACAAATCATTGGTTGGAGTGAGTTTTGTTCGGATAATTGTCTTGGCACACCTATCTCTGGTGTGTCCATTACGGCTTTACCTCAGTATCTCTCGGATTTTGCGGATGTCTTTTTGGAGGGTGGGGCTCAGGAATTGCTCCCTCATCGAGACTATGATTGTCCAGTTAATCTCATTCCGAGGGCTAAGTTGCCAAAGTCTCGGCTTTACAACCTCTCTCAACCCGAAAGAGAGGTCATGCGAAAGTATGTCGCCGAGAGTTTGGCAAAGGGTCATATTAGACCATCTAAGTCTCCAGTGGCAGTAGGTTTGTTCTTTGTGAAGAAAAAGGATGGATCACTGAGACCGTGTTTGGATTTCCGGGAATTGAACCGTATTACAGTCCAGGATCAATATCCCCTGCCTTTGATCTCTGATCTTTTTGATCAGATTATTGGAGCCAAGGTGTTCTCCAAGTTGGATTTGAGAGGGGCCTACAATCTGATCAGAATCAAGGAGGGGGATGAGTGGAAAACGGCCTTCAATACGCACGAGGGTCACTTTGAGAACCTGGTGATGCCTTTTGGGTTGACGAACGCGCCAGCAGTATTTCAGCGATTCGTCAATGACATTTTTCATCACTTGGTGGGGAGGTTTGTAGTAGTTTCCCTGGATGACATTTTAATTTATTCTCCTGATCTGAAGACCCATCAGGATCATGTGAGCCAAATTGGAGAAATGTTTGTTTGCAGTGCAAGAGCTTCCGTTCTTGGGATACATGCTTTCTGATTCCGGTTTTCATATGGACCCCGAAAAGGTCCAAGCGGTTCTGGAGTGGGACCGACCAGAGAATCAGAAAGCTTTGATGCGGTTCTTGGAGTTTACAAATTATTATAGAAAATTTCTTTCGAATTATTCTACCATAGTAAAACCTCTTACTGATATGACCAAGAAGGGCGCCGATGTCTCTGTCTGGTCGGATGAGGCATTGCAGGCCTTTTCGGCTATTAAAGAGCGTTTTGTGTCTGCTCCCATTCTGGTGCAGCCGGATGTGTCTCAGCCATTAGTAGTGGAGGTTGATGCATCAGAGGTGGGGGTTGGGGCGGTGCTGTCACAGGGTTCATCTCTTGGCAAGTGGGTCCCGTGTGCCTTCTTCTCCAAGAAGCTCTCGGTCGCCGAGAGGAATTATGATGTTGGAGATAGAGAGTTGTTGGCTATCAAGTTGGCCTTTGAGGAATGGCGTCACTGGTTAGAGGGGGCGTCTCACCGTTACGGTGTATACTGACCATAAGAATCTGGCTTACCTGCAATCTGCTAAGCGTCTGAACCCTAGGCAGGCCAGATGGTCACTTTTTTCTTTGTGGTTACCTTTCGCCCAGGGGTCAAGAACGTCAAAGCAGATGCCTTGTCTCGCAGCTTTCCTGGGGGAGGTGATTCAGAAGATCCTGCGCCGATTTTGGCGGATGGGGTGGTGGTCTCTGCTCTGTACCCTAAATTGGAGATGGAGGTGTTGGGAGCCCAGGAGGGGGCTCCTGGTTCTTGTCCCCCAGGGAGGTTGTTTGTTCTTAAGGGCCTACGATACAAGGTGTTCAAGGAACATCACAATACTGTTCTCGCTGGACATCCTGGTGGTAAGTCCACCTGTGATCTAGTATCCCGGAGGTTCTGGTGGCCAGGGTTAGGTAAGAGCATTGAGAATTACGTGACAGCTTGTGAGACCTGCGCTCGGTCAACGGTTGCTCATACTCGACCGCCTGGTTCACTTCTTCCATTGTCTATTCCGTCTCGTCCTTGGAAGCATTTGTCTATGGACTTTATTACGGATCTGCCGAGTTCCTCCGGGAGAACAGTGATTTTGGTGGTAGTTGACCGTTTCAGTAAAATGGCTCACTTTATACCACTAACAAGTCTGCCTAACGCTAAGACTCTTGCGCAGATTTTTGTGGATAATATTGTGAAGTTGCATGGCATTCCTTCGTATGTGGTCTCTGATAGGGGCACACAGTTTGTCTCCAGGTTTTGGAGGGTGTTCTGCTCTCGGCTTGGCATTCAACTTTCATTCTCTTCTGCCTTTCATCCGCAGGCAGAATGGTCAGACGGAGCGTACAAATCAAAACCTTGAGACCTACTTGAGGTGCTTTGTGGCTGAGAATCAGGAGGACTGGTCCTCATTCTTGTCCTTAGCAGAATTTGCGTTAAATAACTGTAGGCAGGAGTCCACGGGTAAGTCGCCATTTTTTTGGCACATACGGTTTCCATCCTCAGTTTGGTACCTTTTCTGGGTCTGGTTCCTCTGGGATGCCAGAGGAGGAGAGATTCTCTTCTGCCTTGTCCTCCATCTGGCGACGGATTCAGTGGAATTTGGAGAGGATGGGTGAGAGGTATAAACGAATGGCTGACAGGAGACATGTGACTGGTCCGGACCTGTGTGTGGGTGATCTGGTGTGGTTGTCCACTAAGAATATCAAATTGAGAGTGCCATCTTGGAAACTGGGTCCAAAATTTATTGGTCCTTATAAAATTTCTGCGGTGATCAATCCTGTGGCGTTTTGGCTGGATCTTCCGCAGACTTGGAGGATCCATGATGTGTTCCACAGGCCTTTACTAAAAAAATACGTGAGACCGGTGGAACCATCGCCATTGCCTCCTCCTCCTGTTCTAGTCGAGGGAAACTTGGAGTTTGAGATCTCCAGGATTCTCGACTCGAGAGTTCTTCGGGGCTCCCTTCAGTACCTGGTGCACTGGAGGGGATACGGTCCTGAGGAGAGAATGTGGGTTCCGGCATTGGATGTCAACGCCAGCCGACTGGTGAGGGCTTTTCATAGGTCCCACCCGGATAAGGTTGGTCCGGGGTGTCCGGAGGTCACCCGTAGAAGGGGGGGTACTGTCATGCCCCACTCTGATGATGTGCGGAGGTCGGCCAGGATAGCAGCACGAGTTTAGTGTTTGTTTTGGAGCCGTGCTGGATCCGCCTCTCATCAGGTGCACTGGGTGGGGTCATTAGTTTAAATAGCACACCAGTCCAGTGTTCTGAGCAGATTATACAAATCATTGTGGTCTTGGAAGCTAGGAAGGAAGGTTGTCTGTCTGTTCCAGCTCAGAAAGATAAGTGTGATTCTAGTTGGTTGTTTTGTGTCATCTCTCCCATCCAGGTTCTGTGCGAGCAGGCTGCTCCTATTTCCCCTCTTCACCATCTCAGGGAAGTTAGGGTTTTCTCAGCCCAGGCACGGGGACACATCACAAGATCTGCATGTGGGCTGAGCAGTGCAGGGATAGAGGTCAGGGATTAGCTAGGAGGTGACCCTTCCCCTGTCTCTCGCCCAGAGCCTGGTTGGTGGGTTATCTGTGAGTCTGAGTGCACGCCCGCTGTGACATTTCTCGTTTGATATACGCCCGGTCCGATAATGGGATTATATATCGGGTGATTTTTTACTTAATTTTTTAAATCCCTGTCAGCTGAGGAGTGGGAGGGGGCGTGGCCTAACCAGATCGGGGTGTTGCTTAGCGGGATCTAGAAGTTGATTTTTAACTTCATTTTTTCAATCCCTGTCGGCTGAGGAGTTGGAGGGGGCGTGGCCTAACCAGATTGGGGGCGTGCCCTTTTTAACAGCTCACTCTATGACATCAGCACTGTGCTGTTTGAGTGTGAGATGCAGGGAGAAAGTCACCGTTCCTCCCACCTCTGCAGCTGACAGAAGTTGATTTTTACCTTCATTTTTTCAATGCCTGTCGGCTGAGGAGTGGAGGGTGTGTGGCCTAACTAGATCAGGGAGTGGCTTAGCATGACCTAGAAGTTGATTTTTAACTTCATTTTTTTCAATCTCGGCTGAGGAGTGGGAGGGTGTGGCCTAACCGGATAGGGTACGTGTGCATTTGAACAGCTCACTCTAAGGGTCCATTCACATGTCCGTAGAATGGGTTTGCATCCGTTCCGCAATTATGTGGAAGGGGCGCGGACCCATTCATTCTCTATGGGGCCTAAAGAGATGCGGACAGCACACAGTGTGCTGTCCGCATTCGCATTTCCAGAGCGTGGTCCCGATCTCCCGGTCCACAGCTCCGGAAAAAAATAGAGCATGTCCTATTCTTGTTCGCAATTGCGGACAAGAATAGGCATTTCTATGGGGGTGCCGGCCGGTTGTATTGCGGACCCACAATTTCAGATCCGCAATGCACTACTGACGTCTAAATGGAGCCTAAGACAGAAGTACTGTGCTCTCTGAGTTCTAGCTGCAGGGAGAAAGTCACCCTCCCTCCCATCCCTGCAGCTGACAGAAGTTGATTTTTACCTTCATGTTTTCAATCCCCATCGGCTCAGTAGTGGGAGGGGGCGTGGCCTAACCAGATCAGGGTTGTGGCTTAGCGGTACCTGAGGGCGGGGTTTTAAGTCTTTTGAGGATGGACACATTGTGGCAGGGGGCATGTCTGGGCTCCTTCCTGCAAGAGTGACACCCCTCTGGGCACCTTACTGGCTCATTTGCATACCATATAAACTGGATTTTCAGAGGATAAAAACATCTATTGCTGGAACAAAGGCACATCTTGAAATAAGTTACATAAGTTATATATTAGATGATAAAGATCTCTGTTCTGTCCATTTATATAATTGTACATTGGGATTAGATACTATAGGCTGTCTTTTTGATAACTTTGATAACCTGTCATGGTGCAATACCCTTCATTATACCGGTCACCCTCTTCTGCACTTGCTCTTTAATGTCCTTTTTATACTCAGGTGCCCAATATAGTACACAAAATGTAATGTGTGGTCTGACTTGTGATTTGTATAGAGGAAAAACTATTGTGGTCATTTATTAAACTGGTGTAAAGTAGAACTGACTTAGTTGCCCGTAGCACCCAATCAGATTCTACCTTTAATTTTTCATTGCTCCTTTGGGAAATGAAAGGTGGAATTTGATTGGTTGCTGCAGGCAACTAAGCTAGTTCTACTTTACACCAGTTTGATAAATGACCTCATATGTTCTTGTCAGGAGCATCTATGCCGCTTTTGATACATTCCATTATTTTATTTGTCTTGACAGCAACTGCTTGGCATTGGTCACAAAAGTTAAGTTTACGGTCCATAAATATTCCACATTTTTTCAGTGGCAGTTTCATCCAGTGTTTTAATGTTTTGCACATACTTTAACTTCACATTTTGTTTCCTCAGCAAAAGTGCATGACCTTTATCTACGTTGAACTTAATTTGCTGTTACTGCACCCAAGCCTCCAACTTCCCCAAATCCCAAACTTTAGGCTGGTAAGGTTAAATTTACCAGCCTATAGTTTCCAAGCGCTACCTTTAATATGGGCTCTATGAAATTGTAATTATAATTCTTGTAATTATTATTGTAATTATAATCCTTGCAATTATATAATTCTTAAGTATAATATTATAGATGAGTCTGTATGTCACAATATTTAATTCCTGCAGAACCTGGGGGTTAATGTCATCTGAACCCAAAGATTTGTTCCTTCTCTCATAATAACACACTACACTGTCAGATTTTTTATATTTTTAAAAATGTAAAAAACGATCCTAAGATGATCCCTTTTTGGTGGAAGATGTCTCCTGAACAGCAAAATAGCGGCCACCGTTTTGTACGATTTTTTTAGTTTTTTAGTTTTGGGGAAATTCATAGTGAATTTCAGTTCATTTAGAATGGATTTGCTCATCTCTACCATCAATACTATTTTTATGTAATTTTTTTATCAATGCCAAATTAAAAAATTTTAGTAAAAATTTTCTTCCATTCCCTTCTTACGAGTTATAAAAACAATTTTTTGTTCATTTTGAATTTAAGAGTACAATGAACATCTTTAAAATGAAATCTAAAGACAGCTTTAACACCATTTATTTGACTTAGTTTATACGTGTTATTTTTTATTACTTACTTTCATAAATGTTAGTTAAACATGTTTATTGGGTGGCTAGCGTGCCCCAAAGGGCTACAGGTTTGTTTCATGTTAGGTTAGTGTTGGCACAGAGTCATGCCAGGGAAGACTGCTAATCGCAGATTTCCCATTTCTGTAGGAACCATCTGGCATTGTGCCCAGGCTGGCTTATGCATACAGCACCTACTAAAAAATAGGACCAGAGCAGCCTTCTAAATGGAGCACATAAACTTTCTGAATGTTGCCATTTTATGGCAATTTGGCATTTTTATATTCTCCTTCTAAAAAGGTTAATTGAATTATAGGGGTTGTCTAATTTAGAAAACCCATGTCCATGTACCCTATTAGAGAATTCTGAGTTAATAGAGGGGGAGAGTTGTTACAAAGAGTCTCTCTCTCTCTCAGGTGTTTTGTGGATATGAGACTGAAAGATCTGTACCCATTGCAAGATGGCGCTGGCATCCAGGACCACTCCCCACTTATCAATAGTTTACATTCCTTAGCTATGCTAATTGCGCGGGAGTGAAACTTTATTTTTGTATAATGACCAATGGAACAATGCCACGAGCCTCAGGGGGGACGCCCCCCCTGATGTACATATATACCGCTCAACTTCCTCTAATAAACGAAAATTCTGCTTTGAACCTTGAGAGGTATCAGTGTGGTTTACTCCATCATGCACGACTCACTAACAACTTGCAATTTGGATCAATTGATAAGATAGCACAGCTTGTGTGCATCCAAAACATGTGGACCTGTCCTGTATTACACAGATACATTATTGATTTGGAAGGCCACAGTGTTATACTTCTTTTTTTCTTTTGATGGCGCTGCAGGAAAATTGAATACTTGCTATCAAAATTCACCACAGTTTTTAGATGAGGGGTTTAAGCAGAAGAGTGTTTTTTGATCAGCCAATGGTTTGTCCAAGTTTGTGAACCACTTGAATATATTCAACTAATGCCATTCTTCTTTTACTCAATTTTGTGATTGTGTCCCCTCTGTAATAATATCATGTTTTATTGTTTTGTTACTTACATTTCAAACGAGGGGACCGCCTGTGTCTTCCTCACAGCCCCCAGCCAGGTAAGTAATGATCTGATGCTGGAAGCATCAAGTACTTGAGTACCTGGCTGGAAGCCACATTTGCCCTCCTGACTCCTGAATTCAACTGTATTGCCATCCTGAGGCAACTGGAGCAGTAGGGCAGAATGTGACAGCTGGCATTGGATCTGCTAGGGCAGTATTTTGTGCCGCAAAATGGTATTGCTAGCGCTGCCTACTTGTGTTGGCCCTGCCTTCTGTCAATTTGGACTTGCCTACAACATGGGGCCACTTTGAATTTTTTTTTCCAGGGCAACTTTAGGTTTGCAGTCCGCCCCTGTATAGAAATTTCAGAAACTATATACACATTATAGAAACTCAATTTGTTTACCAAGTTACACTATCAACTCTTATGCCTGGGGTTCTGGAAGCATCTAAAGAATGTGGGGTCAGGGTTTTACTGATTGATCCCCCATAATTTCAAAAAGCCCAGCAAGTTATAATTGCCCAATGATTAAAAAAGCACTCCCACAAAAATGTGTATTTTCTGTCCTGTTAGAAAGGTACATGATGTAAACTGAAGGTAATCTTCTTACCAGTGACTGTATTTCCGAATTATAACCTCCCTTCTGGTCCTCAGCTGTGTCATGTGACCAACATTTAGACTCTCCAAATAACACAGCCTCTTATGTGTGGACAGGAAGTCAGTATGTATGTCTACGAAGTTAATGTCAGTCCCATAGGAATGAATAAACAAGTAACTGACTGTTATGCAAAGCGGGTGTGGACCCTCTTAGTTACTTGACTAACTACCTGGTTTAACTAGAGCCTCTGATGGTGAGAATAGGCTTGGGCCGTTAGTGTAGTTACCAGGTGCCTCTCCAGAGCAGTCCCCGGGTCAATGGCAGATGACCAGGGGGTCAGATATCGGTGCAAGCATAGAGGAGAAAGACGTAGTCAGGAAGTCTGGAGTCAGGGCAGGCAGCAATCAAGCAAAGTCCATAATGAAAGTTTAAGTTCAGAGGCAGGTGGCAAACAAGTAAAAACTGTTAAATCGAGAAGCAGGGTCTGGTACACAGAAAAGCAGAAGCTTTCAGAACACCTTCACACAAGAAACTAGACAAGCTAGTGACCAAGATTGCTCAGGCGCCTTCCTGGGGCAGAAAGCGTCTTTAAATACTTCCTGCAACCCAGCCATAGGCATGTACGTGCTGCCTCACAAGGGAGGAGAGACACACCAGTGCACCCCTAACCACAGTACAGGACTCAAGCAGGAAGTAAGCTCTGGCACGGTGCACAGATACAACAGTTAATCTACCTGCTGCCCATGCTTGTCAGCACGGCACACGGCAGAAGGTAATGAGGGAGCCTGGCGCCTGTGCCCACGAGTAGGGCCAGCAGTGCAGGCATGGAGTGCTGGGCTAACACTGATTTCTTGTCCTACTTCAGTTGGATGGCAGAGTGTTGGTCACATGACAGCAGCTGAGAATCAGAAGGGAGGTTATAACTCACAAATACAGTCACTGGAAAGAAGTCTACCTTTACTACAGTTTACATCATATGTCTTTCTAACAAGTCAAAGAATACAAATTTTTGTAAAAAAGCTTTTTATTGTCATGACGGTATTAGAGCTTTTTTGAGCTCACGAAGTTCTGCTGTTTCCCATGAACACAAACTTGGTCAGACCTATCTGGGTGGTCTTTCTTTAGTTATTTTTCTGATGGTCACAACCTCACTCAGAATAATTACATGTCCACGTCCTACAGCGTCTGCCCTTTACATCTCCATACTGCTTCCAACTGTCCATGGTCTTGCAGCGATAACAAAAAACACTGTCCCAGGCACAGACACGTTAACCTCAAGGATGTGTGGGTTTACTAGGCCTTTTCTTAACCAATCTGCAGTCTACACTTATCATAACTCTGGTAAATCCTGCTCAGCATTTCTATCTAAAATGGATTGACTCACACAACCATTTATAATATGAAGCTGGGTCTGGCTTCTCTTACCCACCAGTGATCTCCCCAGGGGAATACAGCAGCAAGGGAAACTTAGAATTAAATGGTTGCTGTTCAAATGTAATGCATGGAAGCCCTGGGTCCAGCAGAGTGGGAGCCACTCCTACAGAATTCTCTCTGTTCTGGGACATATAAAGGGGGTCCCAAGTGGGATGATGCCCATATGCCTCAAATTTTGGGGATATGTTACCAAACTAGTAATAAAATATATAGCTTTGGAGGCATTTAGAAAGTTTTTAGGGAATGTTAAAACTGAGGTCAGATGATTTTGACATACTGCGTGCGTCGGCACTTGGCAGTCCTGTCTATGAGCTTGTGTGGCTTTCTGCTGTGGTTACTTCTAGTCCTTCCATTTTACAGTCAAAAAATAAAAAATAGCAGCTGACATAGCCAGAGCTGTCAACACAAAAATGTGAAAATTGGACCTGATCGAATAGTTTTAGTCTAAATGAGTTCTACATGATTTACCAACTGATGATCTATCCCTAGGATAGGTCATCAATACCAGATTGGCACATCTCTGCACCCCTGTCGATCAGCTGTTTGCAGTAGCTCTTTCACCAGAACAAAGTGCTGCTACTACACACCTCTGTCCATTGTGTAGTGGACTGAGCTGGTTACTGCAGCACTGCTCCCATTGAAGTAAATGGGCACAGTGCTGCAGTAACCAGCTCCGTACACTACACAGTGGGCGTAGCTGTATTGTTTCAGGGCCTTTTTCTGGGCCAGGAGCTACTTAAAAACCACTGATCATGGGGGATGTGTGGTGTTTGACCTCGTCAAACTGATATTGATGATCTATCATAAGGATAGGTCATCAGTTGTTAAATCCTGGAGAACCCCTTTAAGTAAGAGGCCTGGTCAATAAGTTTAATACATTAACAGTATCATCTATATGATTCTGATTGTTCTGTTTCTCCAAATAAATATCTATGGGCAGCACCGTGACTCACTTAGCATGGTTGCCTTACAACCCTGAGTTCAACTATTGCCATCAACATCATCATGGAGCTTGCATGTTCTCTCTCATGGGTGCTGTTGGGCTGCTGGGTTTGCGCATGCTATGTTGAAGTGGCAGAAGTCACCATGCATATACAGTGTGATGCTGTGCCAATTTCGTGACTATTTAATGGACTACCTTTTACCAGTTTGATAGACAAAGGGGGTCACTTACTAAAGACTAGCGTTTCACCCACGAGTCTTGGTAAAAAAAGGCTGTCATAATAAGATGCGGCCAATGTATTAAGGCAGGGATGGCCAACCTTACAGACACAAAGAGCCAGAAAAAATACCTTTCAACCAGGAACCACAAGCTATACATTTACACATGAGACACCATATTTTTCGCCCTATAAAACGCACCTAGGTTTTAGTGGAGAAAAATAAGAAAAAATAATTTTTTTCATCAGACCTCAGATCCGACTCCTAAATCAGACCCCTAATCCTCATCAGACCTAAGAAAGGCCCCCAGGCCACATTAGACCTCAAAATCAGACCCTCAATTCTCAGATAAGACAGCACAAATCAAACTCCTGGTGCTCAAATCTGACCCCCCATACTCATATCTGACCCCCCCATGCTCAGATCTGACCCCCCTCATGCTCAAATCTGACCCACCATGATCATATCATATCCCCCATGCTCAGATCAGATACCCCATGCTCAGATCAGACACCCCATGCTCAGATCAGACACCCCATGCTCAGATCAGACACCCCATGCTCAGTTCTAAAGTTTAATAAAATAAAATCGCCTACCTCCTGATCGGACACCATTGCTACTCTGCAGGTCCGATGCGCTCTCCACTGTGACCTAATGCGCACAGCGTCAGGTCATAGTGCGCATCTCCATGTACTACGTTCTGACACTGTGCACGTCAGAACGTAGTGGAGAGCGTGCTGGAGCTGCAGAGTACGGTGCCTGATCAGGAGAGGAGATCTGAGCATGGGGTGGAGAGTGTGCTGACCTTACTGCTCCCCAGCTCCACCGCTAGAGCCGCACTTGAAGAGTCAAAGAGCTGCGGGTTGGCCACCCCTGTATTAAGGAGTTCATATCTCTTAATAAATTTGCTGCATTTCTGCTGTTTATGCACCAAAAGCTGAAGGAGCTGTTGTAAATTTCAGATACAATAAATTTTAAGTGGCCCCACCCTTTTTGATAAGGTCAATCTACTTTTTTTTAAGCATGTAAAATTAGTGAGAAAAATAAACTTGCAAAATGTTTGTGCAAAATGTCATTTACACCAAATTTTGCTAATTTTTATGCCAAAAACCTGGCATCAATTGACTTTTTTTCATTCAGATTCCCCCCTACTGGTTAAATTCCTACAGAATTCTTTCATTTTACTCTTCATTTTGTGAGTTTGCAGCAAAACGTCAGCGTGGTTCCTTTTACTCACAAAACCATTGTTTTTATGCCCTGGTTTAGTCTGCATGTTTTCTTAAGTTGTACTTGCGCATTCCAAGCCGTAATGTGCTGAAACAAGACCCTCGTGTGGATGGTCCTTGGAGATGACATAATAACACGTTAGAGTTTATTTAGTGGTAATGTTACATAATATCAAGACTCAATTTATTGAAAGATTGAGCGAAACGCTATAAGACAGATATTGATGGAGCAAAACACAATCTGTCTATACAGTTATCACAATGGTGTTTCTGTTGTGCCCTCAGCTAGGGAATTGTGGGAATACTGTACATATGGTAATGGACAATTTTTATTAAGGTAAAAAGAGGACATTTGGACAGTAGTTGGAGCTCACCACCTCAGGCGTGGACATAACAAGCAGAGGGCCTCTTTCTCTCAAATGATTACTCATCAAAGACTCATTGACATCAAAATAGCTTCAAAATCTGAAGTCCACCAGAAGGACTGTGTTCAATCACCTTTGGGGCTATTGGTCATGGATTAATTTCTGTCAATTTTGATAGAAATATTTAGCACAGCAACCAAGCAGACAACACCATTATTAATCAGTAGGATCCATGGAGTGACGTTCAAATCTGTCATATAATGGTAATGTGACCTAAGCTGAATTTCTTGTTCCTCTTTTGGGAGACTCCTGCTCTTATTTCAACCAAATAACTTGCTGTAGGGGCAGGGAAAACTGTCTATATTTTGGCAGAGATTTGCTGCTATGCTGAGTATCTTTGATTTCCCTAAAATTAGTTTGCCATCTCTGCCCTTTTCTAGGGTGGTATCAGGTGGGCTGGGAAGGTGTAGATTGATTTATGCATAATAATCAGGCTTTTTTTTAAAACATCAATATATTTTTGGTGTCTTTTGACTATATTATATCCTGAACCATTTCTGGTCTTCTGAAGCTCTCTTATTAGCTTTACTGTGTAGACTGCGACCAGGTCACGAGAGTCATCATATTATCATAGCACAGCAGACATTGAATGTCAGCTCTCTTGTAGTATAGAGGCTTTGATAATGTGGGACAGCCACACTATTTGGTATATACTCAGGTTAAGATCTGATGAACAAGTTCATACTTCACCTTCTCCTGGAGTCTATGGATATTTTCTGACCATTAACTCATATCCAATGCTTCTGCAATGATGCCCACACACCATGGAGTAAGGGGGTCATTTATAAAGCTGAAATATGCTTATATTAGTCATATTTGAGGCGCAGATCGCTACTTTTGACCACGAGGGGATACCAAGTCTAAATAAAGTGGGCGTGGCATGGGCCATAAAGGGGACATCCTGGCAGGCCCGTCTTATTTACCATTTTCAATGCCTGTTTAAGGCGTAGAAAAATGGCTGAATGTAGGACAGCAAGGAAGCTGTCTTGAATTTAGAAGCGATGATGGACCCGCTAAAGTTATGTAGAGGCTGGCGCCTCTACATAACTGCAGCAGATCCACCGCCAGTGCAGGGCTTTATTAAGACCGGAGTCTAAAACGCTGGTCTTAATAAATGTGTCCCTAACGCTGGGTTCAGACCTGAGCGTACTTGAACGTACGCTCTGTATGCGCGATTGTACGGGCGTTTGCAATCGCGCATACAGAAACAAGCGAACGCCCATTGTCGCGCGTTCCCTCTGAAGTCTATGTACGGGAACGCGCGACAAGACGCCCCAAAGAAGCTCCTGTACTTCTTGGGGCGTCGGGCGTTTTACAGCGCGATTGTACGCGCTGTAAAACGCTCAGGTGAGAACCATTCCCATAGGGAATCATTGGTTCTTGCCTGTTGAGCGTTTTACAGCGCGTAGGAACGCGCTGTAAAACGCTCAGGTCTGAACCCAGCCTAAGTGTTTATCTCTAGGAGCAAATTTATGTAAATTCGATTTGGATCTGATTTCACTGAATCATTCCTCCTATTTTATTTAGTCCCTAATCGATTCAACCTGAATTGAAAGTGCTTTATTTTCCCTGAAAAGCTGCGTATGACTCTCTCTCTCTTTCTCTCTGTCTCCCAAAAATTCTCCTGAATCCAATCACCTAAAATTCTGAGGCTGTAGAATACATTTTTTTTCCAAAAAACTTGAATTCAATTCTGATTCTATAGGATTAGCTCATCTCTATTTATCTCCAGTATGGGGCAACGATCAGGGAAGAGCGTTGTTTGTTCCTGCATAAAAAGAGTTCTGACATTAACTACAAGAGACATTCCCTTTAAGAAGCAATGATGCAAGTTGATATCCCAAGTGTAACTGAATAGCCATCACAGTTTTAAAAATCAGGTCCAGATATATTCTTCTTGAATGATTGTTTAATTTGCCTAAATGCATTACAAAGCCAATGCCGTAAATTGCATTTGCCATATGCTATTTAATATAGTGCCTCAGCCGTGGCCCCTGCTCCTAGGCTTCCTGGTGGGCCCTTCATAGTTCATACCAAGACTGATCAAAGGTTATATGGTGATTGATTTGCTCATTTTCTATATTACAGTATTGAAAATACCGAAGGCATACTTTGCATGCACATACTTTCATATGCAATTCTTCATTTAAGTTAAGATTTCACTCCACAGACAGAATGGCTGGGGAGAAATTAATTAAAATGGGACTTACTTTTATGTCTTCATAGTTTACATACTTTTAAAGTTCAAATAATCTTTCATGTGTATTTTCTGAGCTCTTAGAATATTGAATTGCTCTGATTTATTTGTCTCCACCCCCATCCCATAAAAGTGGATCCATGTATGACAGCACAAAGAAAACTATGCTATGAGGAAGGTCTCACGGGTGAGGAGCCCCGCAGTTTTTATGAGTTCAACATGTCTCCCAAGCCCCCAGATTCAGATAGATTGTCCTCGGGTCCCAGGACCTGGTGGTTATATCCCAGCAGAGGCGTTTTCTCGCCAACAGCTTCAAGTCTAGGAAAACGTTCTTCTGGTAGTTACCTGGAGGCGCTATAGTTCGATTAGGGATCAATGTGGCTGAACTTTGGGCACTGTGACGCACACTGGGGGAACGTTGACTTACACTGTGATTGGCACTATTATTGGGGCTCTGTGGGATTTGAGTAACTTTACTGTAAACAGCTGCTGGTGAGACTTTAAAGGGGTTGTCTCATGATTGATGTAAAAAAATGAAAATCAGATATCATATGACAATCTTTTTCTAACAAAGCTAGAACCATCCCTGTACCTCACGTGGCTCCAGAGATCTACCCATTCATTGCTCCAATTGTGTTGCTAAATTTAATTCAAGCTGGAAGATTTCTGCTACATTTCTCTCTCTATCCCTCGGGAAGGGGGGGGGGGGTCCTTTCTGCTGCACATCTCCACCCTTTCACAGCTCAAGGGGCACATCCTTTCTACTGCAGATTTCTTCCTATCCCACCTCAGGGTGTGTGTTCTTGCTCAAGGGGCATGTCCTTTCTGATGTAGCTCTCTCCCTATTACAGCTCAGGGCTTGTGTCTTTTTTACTGCTGATCTCTTCCTATAACACCTCACGGGGTGTCCTTTCTCAGGGTTGTGTACCTTCTGCTGCAGCTCTCTCCCTATCACAGCTTGGAATTAGGTAATGCCTGCTAAAGCTCTGTTCCTATTACAGCTCAGAGCGTGTGTGTTCTTTCAACTGCAACTCTCTTCCTATCACACCTAAGGGGACATGTTTTTTCTCAGGGGTATGTCCTTTCTGCTGCATCTCTCCACCAGGGGCGGGCTGGGCCGGGGGCAGGCAGGCAATTGCCCCCCCAGGCCGCCTAAAAAAACGGCCGCTGGGCCCCCCCTTTAACAAAAATTATTTCTATTTTTTATTCTTCAGGGCCGCACCGCCGATCACCACAGGCGGCGTGGCCCTGGATATATTTGCGGCGGCGGCGGGCTGTGTGCTGTGGGGCAGGGGAGGGACTCAGGGAGAGGCGTGTCCCTCCCCTGTTCTTCTGATAGGCCGCAGGCACTAATGCCTGCAGCCTATCAGAGGCCGGCTCAGGCAGCGCGATGACGTCATTATCATCGCGCCGCCTGAGTCGGGCGGCACACAGCAGGGACACGGGCCAGAAGAGGCCTGCATCGCTGCTGATGCAGCCAGGTAAGTATTAGTGTTTTGTGGGGGGATCTGGCACTATAGGGGGGCTGGCACTATAAGGGGGCTGGCACTATTGGGGGGGATCTGGCACTATTGGGGGGGGATCTGGCACTATTGGGGGCTTGCACTATAGGGGGGGCTGGCACTTTAGGGGGGGCTGGCTCTATAGGGGGGGCTGGCACTATAGGGGGGCTGGCACTATGGGGGGGCTGGCACTATTGGGGGGATCTGGCACTATTGGGGGGGATCCGGCACTATTGGGGGGGATCTGGCACTATAGGGGGGGATCTGGCACTATGGGGGGGGGGGGCTGGCACTATTGGGGAGAGCTGGCACTATGGGGGATCTGGCACTATAGGGGGGCTGGCACTATGGGGGGGGAGCTGGCACTATGGGGGGGATCTGGCACTATGGGGGGGATCTGGCACTATGGGGGGGAGCTGGCACTATGGGGCGGGGAGCTGTCACTATGGGGGGGAGCTGGCACTATGAGGGGAGCTGGCACTATTGTAAGAGCTGGCACTATGGGGGCATTTCTTACTGGCACATTATGGGGGGCACCATGGGGGAGAGGAGCACTATGGGGGTATCTTGGGGCTCTAAAGTGGCTTTTTTTAATTATTGGCACATTCTGGGGGCCACAAATAACAAATCAGTGTTATTTGTGGTGAGACACTGACTGACATGGGACACTTCCCTTGTAACAGTGAGGATAAGAGTTACCCACTATCCTGTTTGATGATGCGAGGCTAAAATCACCTTGATCTCTATTGCCCTGGAATACATGTGTGAAGTCCCCTGATGATGTCTGAAAAAGACAGAAACATGGCATGTAGGGCGTTGTAGTTAGGGCTTTATAGAACTCTAGACCCCTACTGAGGGAAAGGTTCGGTGTGGGGTCGCCCCTGTCGGGGCGGGTGCTCCATTGTGGTAGGCAGGTTATAAAAACAGCCCCTTGGCCCCTAGAAAGGCAGGAAAGCCATAACAGGGTGTTGTAGGAGGAAATACTGTGCCAATCACGACATCAGCACCTGGTCACATCGGTCAAAGGTATTATTACTGCCAGGACCCCCCTCCACGGTTGTGGACCCCACCCAGACGAGGTGAGATCCACCCTTTTTTCCATTTATGTGAATGGTATATGAACTGATACAGTGGAGGTAATTGTTTGTTGTCTATGTCGTCTCTCACCAAGTGTGATACATTATTTTAAATGACCTAGTAAAGGTTACGTTTTATTGAATCCCAGTTTACAAAATTTATCCGTTATATTTGGGTGTAATTTAATACCACCTACACATACCTGTAGGGGTGGTATAACCTAATAATTTAAAAAAAATAGGCATGTCTACAATGGGCCGCCCGTTCCGTTCCGCAAATTGCGGAAGGCACACGGGCGGCTTCAGGTTTTTTTGTGGATCCGGTCGTGTGCATGTAGCCTTATTCTGGAGAAAAAGTATTTTTAATCCATATGCAGATGTGAAGTCCACCCCGCACTCCTTCCTGATTGACATGGCCAGCTTCCTGCACAGTCATGATGCTGAGAAGTATGCTAGATCCATTTCTTTACTTTCTTTTTACTTGTTCTCAGTTTAGTTTCTAACACTGCATGGAAAGGTGAGCTTTTGACATCTGTTCACACGGTGCAGTACTGCATTGTTGCTGTGGTGCAGTCCCTGTGGGTTGGTGGGGCCCAGTGTCAAGGGGGCTTAGTCTGACAGCTGGGATACACTTGAACTGCTGGGTCTCGCAGTGGCGGCCAATTGATGCTGTGGCAAATTAGAATAGGTACCCATTCAAAAAAGGCAACCTAGACATGGCGAGCGGCCCTTTGAACAAAACATATACCGTACAAATAGCCAAAGCATATGGATGTGCTATCCATTACTTTTCTTATTTTTGCTATTGTATTCTGCATAGTCATCTCGCATGTCAATGTCAATTAAGAAGGAGAGGGGGCCTGGCAGAGGAAGCAGGAGCAGAAAAGGTGCACAGTGGCTTGGACCCGTCCTTGGTGCAGTTAACATCTAATTTGCACCTACACTCACCTAAAGAATTATTAGGAACACCATACTAATACGATGTTGGACCCCCTTTTGCCTTCAGAACTGCCTTAATTCTACGTGGCATTGATTCAACAAGGTGCTGATAGCATTCTTTAGAAATGTTGGCCCATATTGATAGGATAGCATCTTGCAGTTGATAGAGATTTGAGGGATGCACATCCAGGGCACGAAGCTCCCGTTCCACCACATCTCAAATATGCTCTATTGGGTTGAGATCTGGTGACTGTGGGGGCCATTTTAGTACAGTGAACTCATTGTCATGTTCAAGAAACCAATTTGAAATGATTCGAGCTTTGTGACATGGTGCATTATCCTGCTGGAAGTAGCCATCAGAGGATGGGTATATGGTGGTCACGAAGGGATGGACATGGTCAGAAACAATGCTCAGGTAGCCCGTGGCATTTAAACGATGGCCAATTGGCACTAAGGGGCCTAAAGTGTGCCCAGAAAACATCCCCCACACCATTACACCACCACCAGCCTGCACAGTGGTAACAAGGCATGATGGATACATGTTCTCATTCTGTTTACGCAAAATTCAGACTCTACCATTTGAATGTCTCAACAGAAATCGAGACTCATCAGACCAGGCAACATTTTTCCAGTCTTCAACAGTCCAATTTTGGTGAGCTCGTGCAAATTGTAGCCTATTTTTCCTATTTGTAGTGGAGATGAGTGGTACCCGGTGGGGTCTTCTGCTGTTGTAGCCCACCTTTCTTTCCCATTCTGACATTCAGTTTGGAGTTCAGGAGATTGTCTTGACCAGGACCACAACCCTACATGCATTGAAGCAACTGCCATGTGATTGGTTGACTGGATCATCCCACTAATGAGAAATAGAACAGGTGTTCCTAATAATTCTTTAGGTGAGTGTAGATCAAAAGTGCTTTTTCTCCAGAATAAAGCGACGGATTGCTAAGTGAAAGGTGTCATTACATTCAGCTGAGCTAGACCTACAAGTGAATTTTCTGGTGACAAATTCCCTTCAATGTCACCATTAGGGTACACCCACACGGTCAGGTTTCTGCATGCAGTTTTGGAAGCCAAGCTCAGGAGTGGATCATAAAATGAGAGAAGATATAAAGGGCAGATATGAAGTCTCATCTTTCACTCCTGATCTTGGCTTCCAAAATTGCATGCAGAAACCTGACCATGTGGTCGTACCCTTGGGCTGGTGAGGACCTTGACGAGTACGTTTGAGAAGCCCTGGTCTGAAGTGTAAATTAGATGCTCTAGAAATAAATAGGTGGCTGTTGTTAAAGCTCCCAGCATTCCCTGCAAGTTCAGTGTCTGCCCATTGATATTTCCATTGTGAGCAGTGCAGTCTTTACAGTCATCTGATGTAGAGAAAGTAAACTCTCTCCGAGCACAGAGATACAGCATCTGCAGTTTAGGGACTCAGCTACATTGTTGGGAAAGGATATGTCTATCAGCAAGTTATCGACTGATTCCAATAGGACTATAAGGCCTCTTGCACGCAAACGTGTGCGCTCCATGGCCGTATTGCGGACCGCATTTGCGGATCCGCAATACATGGGCGCCATTCCGTGGGCATTCCTCATCACGGATGCGGACCTTTTCACATGAATGGGTCCACAAATCCGGAGATGCGGAACGGAAGCACGGAATGGAACCCTACAGGAGCACTGCGGAGTGCTTCCGTGGGGTTTCATCTCGTACTTCCGTTCCGCAAAAAGATAGTACATGTTCTATCTTTTTGCTGAACGGCTGGATCACGGGCCCATTAAAGTGAATGGGTCCGCTAGCCACTGCGGCTGCCCCACGGACGGTGTTTGTGCATTGCGGGCCGCAGCACGACCACGGGGCGCACACGTTTGTGTGCAAGAGCCTAAACATTGTTAATGTAGCTACACACACAACTCATGCTACAAGACTTCCTTGACAAACACTCTTTTGTGGCTTTTTTTGTGTGTATTTTTTTTGGTCACACATTTTTCTATATGTATTTTTTTTCTATACAGAAGTCTACGGTAAACCATCCGAAATGAACACCATACCAAGGGCAAAAAGACAGAAACTGTAAAAATGCACAAATGCAACAAATGAAAAATCCTCAAAAACAAATTGCTGACCATTGGAAAAAGCTAGGCAAAAGCTTCAAAAATGCTGCATTTCTTCCTAAAAACCATATTTGAAACCTTCCTACTATAACTTATAACCAGTGCAAGATAAATAATGAAATGTATTTTAAAACAGATTCAACTGTTTGTAGAAATTATATCTCATTAAAGTTTTAATTTACTTTTCGAAGGTGAGTTTTTAGTGTCTGCTTTTTTTTAGGTATGTATTGAATATATCAAAATCATGACATGATGTAATGTTTGCACCATTTAATGTATTGTTAATATTGTGTTAACACATTTTTACACCCTGAGCAAATTTGGATAGCTTTGAAAATATTGTTTTTATCATTATTTTTATTCATTTATTTTAAATTGTTGAAATAAAAAACATTATTTTTGTATTGAACCCCTTCCTGACATTGCAAAGTGAAATTACATTGGCAGTGGGGGGTTTAAAGATGGCACCCGCTTGCAAACACAGTAGACGCCATAGCTGCTGGGTGGCTGCTGTTTTATACAGTAGGCAACTGGGACGAGTGTATAGGATCGACGATAACGTCAATCGCATACTTTTAACTCCTCAGATGCCCACGGTATCTGGGAGGTTAAAGACTGGGAGCACACTACCAGCCGTGCTCCTTCCCCTAGCAAGGATCGGGAGCCAGATGCAGTGTGCGGGAGGCTCTGTACTCAGGAGTGGTACAGGGATGCCGCACATTATTTCCTATGGAGAGCCTGCCTGTGGCAGGGCTACATGGGAATATAGTGTAAATGTCATGGAGCCTATGCAATGGAGCCTGTTAGAGAAGCAATCTAATAATTGCTTGCTATTAGTTCCCTATGGGAGCTATTAAAAAGTAAAAAATAAATAAAAGAAAGTAAAAAAAAATATTTTACAATTCAAATCACACACTATCACCAAAATTAAAATACACAAAAAAATAAAAAAAATAAACATCTTGGGCATCGCTGTGTGTAAAAACGCCCGTACTATTAAATTATAAAAATAACTATCCTATACAGCAAACGTTCAAATGTTAAAAAAAGTTAAAATGGGTTATTCGCTTCACCTCCCACAAAAAATTAAATAAAGTGATGAAAAAGTAATACAAACTCTAAAATGGTATCTGTGAAAAGTACAGATCGCCCTGCAAAAATTAGCCGCCACACAGATCCGTAGACATAAAAGTAAAAAAGTTGTGGGGTTCTGGCAATGCAAAGAAAAATTAATTCTTTCCAAAGTTTTTATTTTTTTCAGTATAAGGGCTCATGCACATGACCGTATTTTATTTCCATGTCCATTCCATTTTGTTTGTGGACCGTATGAGGAACCATTAATTTTAATGGGTCTTCAAAAAAAACGATGTTACTCCGTTTTCATATTTCCGTGTGTTCGTTCCGCAAAAAAATAGAACTTGTCCTATTATTTTCTGCATAACGGACAAGGATAGGACTGTTCTATTAGGGGCCAGCTGTTCCATTCTGCAAAATACGGAATGCACACCGACATCATCCGTTTTTTTTGCGGATCCGGTTTTTTACGGACCGAAAAATACATAAGGTCGTGTTGCATGAGCCCTTAAAATGTAAAAAAAATTTATAAGCTTAGTGAAGCTTAGTGAACACTCGTAAAACTGTGACGGAATTGTGTTTTTTTTTTTATAATTCCACTCCATTTGGATTTTTTTTTATGCAACTGTAAATGGTGCCATTAGAAAGTACAACCTGTCCCGCAAAAAACAAGCTCTCATACGGCTATGTGATTGGAAACATAAAAAAGTTATTGCTTTGGGAAAGCTAGGAGTAAAAAAAACTAAAATTAAAAAAACTGGTCCTGGAAAGGGTTAATTTACTGAAAAAATATCCATCCTAAAGCAAATCATGAAAAACAGATAGATATAAAACATGTAAGTACTGAAATACAATTTATACTATTCATTTTCCTCTAAATATAAAGTATTTTAAATACATGTAATTCTTAAAAAAAAAAATTTTCTTTAATTTAATTTTTTTTTCTTTTTTAAAATAGTAATAACATATTTCTCCTCTCGTTGTCCCCGCCAAGTATTAAGTCACGATTTCCAGCACTGTCTCAAAGGGAAATCTATGGTAAGCTTATTTCACGTCTAGGAAAAAATATTTGCTTTACTATGCTAGAAAAATCATCAGGCCAACCTGCCTGAGAATAAAAAAATAATAATAATAAGACAGCATAATAAACTAAAAAATTCAAGTATGTAGCAGAATATTCTCTAGGCCACTTTTTTTTTATTAAAGTAAGTTTTGTTTATACTTATTCTCGATTTAGCGCAAAAAAAGAAAAACCAGAGGTGTTCAAGAAAAAGAACGTCATTCAGAATGTGATGCGGGCATTATAAAAACGTAGTCCGGGTGCACGTTAAAAAGGGCTCATCTGATGCAGTTTTGCTACAAAACATAAAAAAAAAAAACAGATCCTAATGGCTTACATCTGCTGTATGACTTCAATTGCTTCTTTTCCTGTCTTGGTATGTGAGAAAGTAGTCCAAGCTGGAATTTTGAGTTTCCCTAGTCTCTGGTTTAGTGAGGATGCACAGGAAATTAAGCATATTCCGAGTGATGGAAATGCAATAACTCCACGATTTAGGTCCAAATGTTGAAATGAAACAGTGCCTTAATACGGAAGCCACCCTTTAGAAAGAAAAAAAAAAAAAAAGGACTGACTGTTTCGGCTTCTAGGGCAGCCTGTTTAACTCTCCAACATAGATTTCTCTGTAATTTTCCACACTGAAAGTTATACTTTAGTGCGGCACTGTTGATTTTTTTTTTTTAACTAAAAATGTTTAATACATGAATTTTTTATGGAATTTTTTTTATAATATAAATAAATAAATAGCAAGAACAATGGAGCGAAGATAGCCACAAGATAAAGTAGAGATGAATGGAGATTGGCTTGCTTGTTTGTCCTCCAGTTATTTATATCCAGTGTCTTTTATAGAATCTTTTTGCCTTCATTTCAGAAAGAGGTTAAGGCCTTGTCCACATTTCCGTTTTTCAGTGACGTGTGATGTCCGCATTTTCCACGGACAGCACACATACCCATTGATTTAGGGATCAGTTCCTTTTTTTTTTTTACAGGTCTGTATGCGGAACCATTATCTTCAATAGGTCCGCCAAAAACATGTAAAATGACTCCGTGTGAATTCCATTTCCTTATGACCGCATGTCCGTTCCGCCAAAAAATAGAACATGTCCTATTCTTGTCCGTTTTGCAGACAAGGACAGGCATTGTTACAATGGCCATGTCAGCCATGTATGTGGTATGAACAGGGTGTGGGCTTACTGGTTGCTTCTGGGGGAGGGTCGGACTGACCACACTTAAACCGGAGCACCAGGGGCCACACACGATTACGTCTAAGAACGCCAAAGTTCAAAACTCGTCAATTGTGCAGGAGTGCATGAATTCGTCCTTTTCTGTGAAGCTGTTTTGGAAAATAAAGATATCGCAACGAAAACTATATACAAGTGCTGGAACTTTTCCTTTATACCGTCGAACTGTGGAATCTACTTGATTTGTTCCGTGCACGTGGATCAGATTAACCCCTTAAGGACCAGGCTCATTTTCACCTTAAGGACCAGGCCATTTTTTGCAAATCTGACCAGTGTCACTTTAAGTGCTGATAACTTTAAAACGCTTTTACTTATACAGGCCATTCTGAGATTGTTTTTTCGTCACATATTGTACTTCATGACACTGGTAAAATAAAGTCAAAAAAATTAATTTTTTTGCATAATAAAATACCTAATTTACCAAAAATTTGGAAAAATTTGCAAATTTCAAAGTTTCAGTTTCTCTACTTCTGTAATACATAGTAATACCCCCAAAAATTGTGATGACTTAACATTCCCCATATGTCTACTTCATGTTTGAATTATTTTGGGAATGATATTTTATTTTTTGGGGATGTTACAAGGCTTAGAAGTTTAGAAGCAAATCTTGAAATTTTTCAGAAATTTACAAAAACCCAATTTTTAGGGACCACTACAGCTCTGAAGTCACTTTGCGAGGCTTACATAATAGAAACCGCCCAAAAATGACCCCATTCTATAAACTACACCCCTCAAGGTATTCAAAACTGATTTTACAAACTCCGTTAACCCTTTAGGTGTTGCACAAGAGTTATTGGCAAATGGGGATGAAATTTGAGAATTTCATTTTTTTGCCTAATTTTCCATTTTAACCCATTTTTTCCACTAACAAAGCAAGGGTTAACAGCCAAACAAGACTGTATCTTTATTGCCCTGACTCTGCCGTTTACAGAAACACCCCATATGTGGCCGTAAACTACTGTACGGCCACACAGCGGGGCGTAGAGGGAAAGGTGCGCCGTTTGGTTTTTGGAAGCCAGATTTTGCTGGACAGTTTTTTTGACACCATGTCCCATTTGAAGCCCCCTGATGCACCCCTAGAGTAGAAACTCCATAAAAGTGACCCCATCTAAGAAACTACACCCCTCAAGGTATTCAAAACTGATTTTACAAACTTTGTTAACCCTTTAGGTGTTGCACAAGATTTAATGGAAAATAGAGATACAATTTCAAAATTTCACTTTTTTGGCAGATTTTCCATTTTTATATTTTTTTTCCAGTTACAAAGCAAGGGTTAACAGCCAAACAAAACTCATTATTTATGGCCCTGATTCTGTAGTTTACAGAAACACCTCATATGTGGTTGTAGACCGCTGTACGGGCAAACGGCAGGGCGCAGAAGGAAAGGAATGCCACATGGTTTTTGGAAGGCAGGTTTTGCTGGACTGGTTTTTTGACACCATGTCCCATTTGAAGCCCCCCTGATGCACCCCTAGAGTAGAAACTCCAAAAAAGTGACCCCATTTTAGAAAGTACGGGATAGGATGGCAGTATTGTTGGTACTAGTTCAGGGTAGATATGATTTTTGGTTGCTCTATATTACACTTTTTGTGCGGCAAGGTAACAAGAAATAGCTTTTTTGGCACTTTTTTTTTTTTGTTATTTACAACATTCATCTGACAGGTTAGATCACGTGGTAATTTTATAGAGCAGGTTGTCACGGACGCGGCGATACCGAATATGTATACAATTTTTTTTTATTTATGTAAGTTTTATACAATAACTTCATTTTTAAAACCAAAAAATTGTTTAGTGTCTCCATAGTCTGAGAGCCATAGTTTTTTCAGTTTTTGGGCGATTATCTTGAGTAGGGTCTAATTTTTTGCGGGATGAGATGACAGTTTGATTGGCACTATTTTGGGGTGCATATGACTTTTTGATCGCTTGCTATTACACTTTTTGTGACGTAAGATGGCAAAAAATAGCTTTTTTTACACCGTTTTTTTTTTTTTTTTTTACGGTGGTCATCTGAGGGGTTAGGTCATGTGATATTTATATAGAGCCGGTCGATACGGACGCGGCAATACCTAATATGTATACTTTATTTTTATTTATGTAGGTTTTACACAATGATTTTATTTTTGAAACAAAAAAAATGATGTTTTAGTGTTTCCATAGTCTAAGAGCCATAGTTTTTTCAGTTTTTGGGCGATTATCTTGAGTAGGGTCTCATTTTTTGCGGGATGAGATGACGGTTTGATTGGTACTATTTTGGCGTACATGCGACTTTTTTGATCACTTTTATTACCTTTTTTGGGAAGTAAGGTGGGCAAAATTTCAATTTTCTCATAGTTTTTATTTTTTTATTTTTATGGCGTTCACTGTGCGGGGAAAGTAACATGGCCGTTTTATAGATCAGGTCGTTACGGACGCGGCGATACCTAATATGTGTAGTTTATTTTATTTTTTTAATTTTTATTCAGTGATAAATGTTTTTTTTTTTTATCTTAACTTTTTTCACTTATTCTTTTTATTTTTTGACCCAGACCCACTTGGTTCTTGAAGATCCAGTGGGTCTGATGTCTGTAAAATACAGTACTGTACTCTATATAGGGTACTGCACTGTATTTTACTTACACTGAACAGATCTATGCTTTCAGCACAGATCTGTTCAGCACCATGGACAGCAGGACGCCTGAGCAGGCGTCCTGTTGCCATGGGAACCTTCCCCGTCTGCTCAGTTATGGTCAGAACTTCGCAGACGGGGAAGGGTGAGGACGGGGCTTCGGGGGGCTCTCTGGGGGCTCTCTCCCTCTCCATCGGGGGGCTGCAAAGGCACAGCAGCCCCCCGATGGGAGAGGGAGGGAGCTCCCTCTTACTGTTAACCTTTTCCATACAGCGGTCCGTACGGACCGCTGTATGGAAAGGGTTAAACGGCTGACATCGCATCAACGATGTCAGCCGTTTATACCAGGGTGCCAGCAATGTGCTGGCACCCTGGTATACCCACTGTACACCAACGATTACGCAATAGGAGGCGGGCGGGGGATCGCGATCCCGCCTGCCGCACCGCCCGCCTCCCGCAACGCCCCCCACCGCCTGCGACACCCCCCCTGCACCACCCGCCGCCATCAACTCATGCAGGGGTGCAGGGGGGGGTGTACTATATTGATTTTAGGCACTCTAAAGTTTCTGATCCCCGCGGTCAGGGACCGCGGGGATCAGAAACTGCAAAAAGCGCAGCAAACCGCAGGTCTGAATTGACCTGCGGTTTGCTGCGATCGCCGACACGGGGGGGTCACATGACCCCCCCTGGCGTTTTAACAGGATGCCGGCTGAATGATTTCAGCCGGCATCCTGTTCAAATTAACCCCTGCGGCGCCGGAATGCCGATTTTAAAGTCAGGACGTACCGGTACGTCCTTGGTCCTTAAGGACTCGGGAAATAGGGCGTACCGGTACGTCCTATGTCCTTAAGGGGTTAAGGGTGAGCTGGACTTTTATCTATAATTGTTACAATGGATCCGCAAAAAACGGATGCAATACGGATGTCACACTGATGTTATTAGTTTTTTTTGCGGATCGGTGTTTTTCGCGTGCATGAACCCTTAAATGTGTATGTTCACATTTCAATATTTTTTTTTTACTAAGTGTGGGTCAGTAAAAAAATCACGGGGACATTGATCCGTGATGCGCACCAATCACGCCCTTTGAAATCTATTGGGCTAAGAAAATCACGGACATAACACGGATGGCATCCGTGGTGCATCCATTTTTCAGTAAAGACCAGTAGGAAATTCTTTGGAAATGAATTTTCAGCTGAGCAATTTCTGTGAATTATGGATGAGACACGGATGGTAAAAATGGATACACGGACCTACCAAGGATCCTTCATGGGCATCTTTTTTTCACGGACGTGTCACTGACTAAATATGGATATATGTTCTAGTCCTCAAAGATATAGTTTCTATTTTCACACTGGCGTTTTGGCTTTCCGTTTGTGAGATCCGTTCAGGGCTCTCACAAGCGGTCCAAAATGGATCAGTTTGCATTCTACTGCATTCCGAATGGAAAAGGATCCGCTCAGAATGCATCAGTTTGCATCAGTTCCGTCTCCATTCCGCTTTGGAGACGGACACCAAAACGCTGCTTGCAGCGTTTTGGTGTCCGTCTGAACAAACTAAGCCAAACGAATCCGTCCTTGCACACAATGTAAGTCAATGGGGACGGATCCGTTTTCACTGACAAAATCTGGCACAATAGAAAACGGATCCATCCTCCATTGAATTTCAATGGTGTTCAAGACGGATCCGTCTTGGCTATGTTACAGATAATACAAACGGATCAGTTTTGAACGGATGCAGTCGACTGTATCATCTAAACGGATCCATCCATGACGGATCCGCACAAAATGCGAGTGTGAAAGTAATAAAAAGAATAAATAGTGATGCTTTCACCTCTCCAGCCCTGTGCCAGCATTAAAACATATGCTGATTTTAATATCCTTGGCTGTAAAGAGTTTGTCTGAGCTATATAAAAACTCGGGCAACTTCTGTAAATGGCCTAAAATAACAAATGAATGGAAATCGCCTGTTTTCTGTGCTGTTTCTTCAGGCACTGTGTTCTGGTCCTCCCGCTGCTGATGTCACCTTCTTGGATGCAGCAGTGACATTCTGTGCACAATTCACTGCTGCAGCCAATTACTGGCCTCAGCCATACAAAGGATGTCTCGGCTGAGGCCAGTTATTGGCTGCACAGAATATCATAGTTGCAGTCAGAAAAACAAATAGAAGACGTGAGGACCGGAGCGCAGCGCAGGAAGAAACAGAGGAGAAAACACAAGAGTAGCCATTCTTTTTTGTTAATTTAAGGCTGTTTTCAGGGGTTCCTGAGTTTTTATATAACTTAGACAAACCAGTTAATATAATTTTTTATATCTATTTCTTAGAAGTGTGCTTTATACAGTTAATGTGGCAAATTAATATTTCTGTGTAGTTTTGCTGCTCTCAGTAATCAGTGCTTTTTTAATGGATAACATGCTATAGAAATAAATAAATTACCCGTACAATGGACATAATAAATCTGCAAATAAATGATAAAATCTTAAATTTTGGGTCCTGATTTCTCATCTGTGACGTTGTTAGAGTGCACTGAATTGATGAACAAATTTTGGTTCTTTGTATGTGCAGATCCTTAAATGGTTTATCTGGGTTCACAGCTAAACCTGAACACAACTCATTCACTATGAATGAGTGGAGCTTCGGAGCTTTTTATGCTCAGATGCTCCCCCTTGGCCTGCGTAATTCAGGAATTTTTTTGAGATCCTTTGACGTACTGGGCTCTCCATGGCTAAGCTAGATGGAGGCTTGCGCCCAGTAGTGTTCCCGGTGACGTCACCGACACTAATGGGTGGGCGTTAGCGCTGCCCTAGCCTGGTTTTACAGGCTAGGGCAGTGCTAAAGAGTGCCCATTAGAGCCGGTGAGGTCACCGGGAACACTGCTAGGCGGAAGCCACTACCTAATAGTGTTGAAATGTAAACAAACAGCCCTTGGCCTGGGCGATTCAGCGCAGGGCAAGTTGTAGCATCGGAGAGTAAAAATCTCCGATGCTCCTTTCAATCATGAGTACAGATCTGGTTGTGTCCGGATTCAGCTGTGAGCCAGTACAACCCCTTTTCAGGGTTGCTATGAATTAGAAGGACCAAGCCATTCGTTTATTCCAATTTCACTAGACAATCCTAGACACCCACCTAACTGATCAACCTTATGAGTAGGGCTCCATCATGGGGTATCATGCAGTTTTGGAAGCCAAAACCAGGCGTGAATAAAAAAAAAGAGAAGTTGTATCTGTCCTTTTTATACGTCCTCTTCTTTTATGATCCACTCCTGTTATTGGCTTCTGAAACTGCATCACAAAACCTAATCGTGTGGCTGATATTCCCTCAAGACTTTTCATAAACCAATAGAGAAAAAAGTGCTGAAATCCATATGTATTATTCTCGTTTCTCTACTACAAATTTTTTCCTAATGACTCCAAAACAATGGATGGAAACATTTCAACATTTTGTTCAATTTTACAATTTTACTTTCCCCCATAAAAGAAAAAAAAAAATCAATAGATGTCGCAGAAAGCATGTAAGATCCAAATATATCTCTGTGTGGAACAGCCTCTCTACATTACTTCACAAAGTAAATATAACTTGGATCAATATTTCTTCTAGGGTAGAACCAAGAGCGCAATTTAAGCCCTGACTGGAAGTGTTTCTATATATGCTGAAAGACATCTGATACCCGGACAATTTAATAATCTCTGGTATGACTTAGGATCCGAGAATACAATAATGAAGAATATAATATTCGCTTCAATTCGTTCCACACATAAAAATTAAACCATTTTTATTTATAGATTTTATGCCATTTTTATTATATTTTACATTTTTCATGACCACTTCTACAAATCCATTTTTGTATTTTCTAAAAGTACTTTTAGGAATATTCTGAAGGTTGACATCTGAGGCAGGCAATGTCTAAGAAACAAACAGCTTTAAGAATACCAAAAACAAAGTTACTAGAATTTTTAAAAACTTTTGCAACTTCCTCCTTCCAAGTTCCATATATTAGACCATTGTGGTTAAATAAAGACAGATATTACACAGTAAAATACCTACTAGTTGAATTTCTCATAACATAGAATTAGAATACTTGAAGAAGATGTAAGTAGACTAATATCCCTTTTTGAGACTAGAGAAAACGTGAAGGTTTTGTCGAAATTTCTAGCCTCAGAACTGACTGTGACGGGCTGAAATGTCATCTCACAATGCTCACAGCAAGACTGGGCAACATGTGGACAGCTTGGATTTTAAAAGATAAATATATCATACTGATGTTTGATTTCTAAGATCCTTTAGGGCTTAATTTTTAGGCATTTGGACAGTGATGAAAGAAGATTTTAAAAAGTAGAATTTTAACAAATTTTGAAAAACCTTAAAAACTATTTTCCAAAAACTGTACTGTTAACGGCTAAACTCTATTACTCAATAGTAACTATTGTGTATCTCGCTGTACTGATGCTTTTGAAGCTCAATAAATACTTCAAACTACTGGTCATCCAAAACTGGAATAAGTCTAGCATGGCCATCTGCTCTGCATCCACAGAAAACGCTAAAATGCAAGTATAGCTTTACATTCTGGACTAAGCTTGTTGGAAGTGGTGGTCATGGAGAAGTTGCCTGTATGGAATAATCTTGTCTACTTCTGAAAAATGTTCTGAAGTGCTTTGGAGAGAGGGGTCTAAATCTGAATCTTGCAGACATACAAGATTATTTCTCCTTTCCCAATCTGATTTTTGTATAGATAATATTAGAGATGAGTGAAGTATTCAAAAATTCGTTTTGGCTGCCTCGCCAAATTTTACAAAACAATTTGCTTTGTGATCAATTACTTTGTCTCAAAGTGCATTTCTTTGTAAGTAGTGAGTGCAATGACAGGGAACGGCAATTGTGCCACTCCCCATCATTGTACCCCTCAGATGCCGCGTTCATAGCTGATTGCGGCATCTGACATTGATACTACAGTATAAAATTAAATAAAAAATTTATAAAATAATACTTACTCTCATCTATTTGATCTCGAAGAGCTGGCTGCCAACATCTTGATTGAAGATCTAGCGTGAAATCTTGGATCACGTCGGATGGCCTGGTGATGTCATACGTTACTGCGTACGGGATTTCGAGCAGAATCTTTAATCAAACGGATGAGGTAAATATGATATGTTTTATTTTTTTTACTGCCATTCACTGAAAATCGATTCATTACCACGAAGCACAAGGAGATTCAGCTACATGGAGAATCAAATTTTCCCTGAAATTTGGATCGAAAGCTCAACATTACTTAATATCTTTAATATTTTTAGTGTGTCTGCATTCGTATCACTGATATTTTTTTTTATTATGCTATAAAATGGCCGTTCATACACAGACGCATTGCACTCATCGTATTTAATGTAGCAAACATTCCTTAAGTAGTATATGAATCACCTCTTGTGCAGTGAATTCCTCACTTGCTCATATTTTCACACCTATGAATAACGCCATTCATTAAATGGAGAGAGCTTGTTTGATATTATACCCAATACATTTTACTGGATATTAGAAGAAAATAACGACCCCACAATGTCATCAATCTATGGACTTGTAATGTTGTAAAAGCAAGCCCAGAGAGGATTACATCCACTCAGAACTCAGTTGCATGTCAAACATATTGGTCAAATTAAAAAGAAACTATGCGTATAATAAAATTATTCTTACAAATTGGCTGGTATAGTGCATTTAAATATATACACAGTACTATGCAAGAGTTCTAAGTAGTTGTGGCAAAATTCATGCTTTCAAAAATAGCAGTGTTAATAGTTTATTTCTGTCAATTAAGAAAAGGCACGTGAATGAACAAAAGGGAAATCTAAATCAAAATCATATCAGAACAGCATCAGTTTCTTCATACACCTGCATACAGTTTTTGAAGGAACTCGGCAGGGAGGTTGTTCTAAACATCTTGGAGAACTATCCACAGAACTTCTGTGGATGTAGGCTTGCTCAAATCCTTCTGTCTCTTCATGTAATCCCAGACAGACTCGATATTGAAATCAGGGCTATGTGGGGTCCATATCATCACCTTTGTTCTTCTTTATGCTCTTTATGTTCTCCCCCCTTTTGGGCAGAGGTGGGCTAGTACTGTTGCATGAAACTGTAGTGAGTTGGGAGACCAGAGACGCCGCAGGGTGCAGTGAGGGGGCATTCTCCCTTCCTGCAGCAGAAGTCTTCCAGGGGAAGCAGCTTATAAAGCACCCGACTCATTGCTGTTCATAGACTATTACGAGTGGTCAACAGCCAAATGCAAGAACCTCTAGGAAGTCCAGTAACCAGACTGAAGCCAGATAATAGCACAGGAGAGAGAGAGAGAGAGAGAGAGAGAGAGAGAAAGCAAAGTATTCAAGTTTACTTGAAAGTCTTGTTTTTCAGATCTGCTGCTCCATTGTGGTGCTGTGCCTCCCCATCTCATTTGGTGCCCTGTATGATAATCAATAGCTTTAGTACAGGGAGGAGGAGATAGCTGTGTTTCTCAGGGGCCAGATGAGATTTTTTTTCTTCCTGGCTGTGACATGCTCCGCTGTGATTGGACAGCTCACAACCGGGGAGAAGGAGACGCCCACTGAGAAACGCGACCATCTCCTCCTCCCTGTACTGATGCTTTTGATTAGAAAAAGGGTGCCAAAACAGCACTGGGGGCAAAGCAGCCCAACGGAGGAGCGGATCTGAAAAAATAAATAGCGATATGATATCTCTTAAACATGCCCTACAGTATTAATACTGTAATCTCAGAACTGGTGAAAGGTCCTCTTTAAGAAACTTACAAGAGAACACACTCATAAATCAAAGTCATCCAAAGCTGAAAAATTCCTTTAAGTGTTTAGCTAAGCTCCATTTACAACCTAAATCTCACACTATCATACTCGATGACTTCATAAATCAGAGCCACCCGGTCAGAAAAAAAAGTTAAATAATTACAAAGCTTGTAATCAATGATTAGATTTGCTGTGACTTTATACACCGGCCAGTTGCATGTTGGAGACATCTAGTAAATCTTAATACTGTATGCAACTCATTGTTTCCATTTTATGTTTTGTTATTGCACATGCAAGTGTAAAATCTTTTGTGGTTTTCTTTACACTGGTGTCTTTATGCTTGTGATATGCCTTCAATAACTAATTCTGCTTGTCTACTTGCCAAGATAGATTTCCTTCAGGCAGACTTAAAAGTGATTTTGTCCCATTCCCTGCATGGATTGAAATGATCTCAGAACAGCAAACATTAAACTTCCCTCTAGACCCTTGGATTTTCTGAAGTGTTAAAATAACATTAAAAGGATAACAATATTTTAAAGAAATGTATAGAAAAATGTATGACCAACATAATAAAAATCTTTGTGTTTGGGGCGCGGGATATGACCTGCTTCCTAACGTAGTACTCAAAACGATTATTGCAGCTATTATTTGTGTTTGTTTGTACAATATGTGGATTTTGGATCTGCAATAAAATTGTTCGAATTTATGAATGTACTTTGAAAATTGAATAATTGGGGGGTTGTAAGCTAGGATGGCTTGTAAACTGTCAGACAGCAAACAAGATATGTATGGCAGAACATTGTTATACATGTAAACAATAGAACTAGGGATTAGGGATTATTCTGAATTACAGTGGTACTACACCTTCTATACATGAAAAATGAAAGCTCTTTGCGCACATTTTTTATCAACCGTGTTTCGGGCCCATCTACCAACGTCAAGGTGGCTTCTGCAGATGGGTACCTAACGCTAACAGAACTGCCTCTCCTGGGCTTAATTTAAGTCTTCAATGTTTGGGACGGTGTAGGAACCAGCTGTATTTCTACTCTGCTTAAAAGCCCTGGGTTTAACTTTGTAAACTGTCAGACCCTTTAGATGATGTCATTCGGAAAAAGCCATGTGATTCACTGTTGCTGTAGCCACATTATTATACCAGTAAAAGTGGTTTTCCGGATACGTCATCAGTATCTGAGTGGTGGGGGTCCAACATCCAGGAGCCCCGCCGATCATCTGTTTGAGAAAGTGGCGGCAATCACAAAAGCACAGCGCCATACATTGTGCAGTGATTGTGCTTGGTATCACGCCTCATCCCTATTCACTTTAATGGGGCTGGACTGCGCCTAGGTCATGTGACTTATGAACGAGTCGTCACTGGCCTAGGAAAAGCTAGAAAAGACCGCAGCACTACCTCAAGCGCCAGTGCCTTCTCAAACAGCTGATTGCCAGGGGTCCTGGGTAGAGATAAGCAAACTTCAATGACAGGGAGCTGCGATAGCGCCGCCCCTTCATTGTACCCCTCAGATGCCACGTTTATACATGAGTGCAAAATTAACAATAAAAAACAAAAAAATTCTAACTTACTGCCTCCATTTGCTCGTGACGGGCTGACCACCACCATCTTGTTTGAAGATCTCAGCCGAAATCCTGTGCGGCGCGAGATTACGTCATCAAGCCAGCTGGTGTGGTGACGTATAAAGTCATCACGCCGGCCGACGTGATGATGCAATCTCAAGCCTCACAGGATTTTGGGGCGAGATCTTCAAGCAAGATGGAGGCTGACGGCCCGTTGCGAGCAAATGGAGGATTTAAGTTTGAATTTTTTAGTTTTTTATATTATTTCAGGTTAAATCGATTCGCTGACACGAAGCACAAGGAATTACGGCTTCTAGGCAAAATGAATTTATCCTGAAATTCGGATCGAATTTCACTTTGTGGAATTCTATTCGCTCATCTCTAGTTCCGGGTGTCGGACCCCCACAGATCAGTTAAAGATGGCCCATCAAGAGTCATTAGTTGAATAATTCCGGAAAACCTAATTTAAATGGGTTTGCATATGTAGCCTTTATAAACTATCATAATTAGTGATGAGCGAATTATTCAAAACTTTGATTCGGCTGCTTCGCCAAAATTCCTCAAAAAATTTGCATTGTGGCGATTTACTTCATCACGAAGCGCATTTCTTTGTAAGTAGTGGGTACAATGACAGGGAGTGGCGATTGCACATGGTACCCCTCAGATGCAATGTTCATACATGATTGCGGCATCTGATTTAACCACTTCACATCTGGGCCATTTCCCTCCTTCCTGAGTCGACGAAGGCCTCATTTTGCAAATCTGACTTATCTCACTTTATATGGTAATAACTTTGAAACACCCACTTATCCAAGAAAACCCACTTTTTAAGGACCAGTTCAGGTCTGAAGTCACTTTGTGGGGCTTACATAGTGGATACCCCCATAAATGTCCCCATTGTAGAAACTACACCCCTCAAGTTACTTAAAATTGATTTTACAAACTTTTTTAACCCTTTAGGCGTTCCACAAGAATTAAAGGAAAATAGAGATCAAATTTTTCCATTTTAATCAATTTTTTTCTTTAACATATTGAGGGTTAACAGCCAAACAAAACTCAATATTTTTTACCCTGATTCTGTGGTTCACAGAAACACCCCACATATTGTCATAAACTGCTGTTTGGGCACACGGCAGGGTGCAAAAGAAAATGAGCGTCACATGGTTTTTGGAGGGCACAGAGTTTGCTGAACTGGTTTTTAGATGCCATGTTCCATTTGAAGCCCCCTGATACATACTTTCAGTAGAAACTCCCAAAAAGTGACTCATTTTGGAAACTAGGGGATAAGGTGCCAGTTTTATTGGTACTATTTTTGGGTACATATGATTTTTTGATCATTCATTATAACACTTTATGGGGCAAGGTGACCAAAAAATTGGTTGTTTTAGCATAGCTTTTATTTATTTATTTTTACAGCGTTCATCTGAGGGGTTAGGTCATGTGACATTTTTAAAGAACAGATCATTACGGATGAGGCGATGCTTAATATGTATACTTTTTTTATTTCAAATGATGTTTTAATGTGTCTATGTTCTAAGAGGGGCTCATTTTTTTAGGGGCTCATTTTTTACGGAATGAGGTTTTATTGGTACCATTTTGTGGGACATACTTCTTTTTGATCACTTGATGTTGCACTTTTTGTGATGTAATGTGACAAAAATGGCTTTTTTTGACACAGTTTATTATTTTTTTTTTTTATGATGTTCACCCAAGGGGTTAATTCATGTGATATTTTTATAGAGCTGGTTGTTACAGACACGGCAATGCCTAATATGTATACTTTTTTTATTTATTTCACTTTTACACAATAACAGCATTTTTGAAACACAATATGATGTTTTAATGTGTCCATGTTCTGAGCGCTAGAGTTGTTTTTACTTTTTGAGCGATTTTCTTAGGTAGGGGCTCATTTTTTTGCGGAATGAAGTGACGGTTCTATTGGTTCCATTTTGTGGGATATACGCCTTTTTGATCATTTGGTGTTGCACTTTTTGTGATGTAAGGTGACAAAAATTGCTTTTTTTGACACTGTTTTTTTTTTATGGTGTTTATCGGACTGGGTGGATCATGTGTTATATTTATAGAGCCGACTGTCACAGAAGCGGCAATACCAAATATGTCTTTTTTTTTTTCACTATTGATTACACCCCCCAGAGAGGCTGTACAGCACTATACAACACTGTACAGCCTCAGTGCATCCTCAGTGCAGGGCTGATCGAGGTCTGTGAAAGACCCGACAGCTCCTGCACTCTCTGGCCCTGCTCTGTATATGCTGTGTATGCAGCGATCTAGAAGGCAGGGACACCTGGGAACTGTCCCTGCCTTCTCTAAGGGTTGCCCTTCTGTCACTGACAGTGGGCAACCCGATCAGCAGCTGCACAATGAGCGTGCAGCTGCGATCTCCGAATGGATGTTCAGGAACGTCCATTCAGAGATATAGAACCACCTCCCGGACGTTTTTAGTCAGTGGACAGACGGGTTAAATAACAGTGTCAAATAAAAAAAATGAAAATCATACCTGATCCAATTGCTCGCAATGGGCTGGCTGCCGCCATCTTGCTTGAAGTTCTGTTGCGAAGTTTCATGCGGCTCATCATGACATCCTCACGCCGGTCGTAAATGGCGTGATACCATGAAGCACGAGGAAATTCATCTTCATGGCGAATAGAATTTACCCTGAAATTCGGATCATCACACAACACTAATCATAATGTCCACTTTTTAAGACTGTGTGTTAGGATGGATGCTATCAGAAGTGGACATTTCAATATGGGTCAGTAGTTGTATTTTCTTTTTATGCTCATGTAACTTATTTATGTAAATTATTTATGCACTTAGGGACTTTAGAATTAGAAACATTTTATTACTGTTCAGTAGAGGATTCCTTTATCCTGGCTGTTGCTTGCATTGGATACTGCAGGACCAGTGGATGCCATATTTTTTGTGCCATGTGGTTAAATAGTAATTTGGGGTTTTATGTGCCAAAATAATAGAACTTTGGCTGTTTCATGCACTCATGGTTTTTGTAGGTCACTAATGAGATTGCTTTACTATGTGCTTCAAGTACTGTGTGATATCAAGTGCTATAGGCTTAGAATTTACTTATGCTCCCTGAGAAAATCAAGGCAAAAAAAAGACTACATTTCTGCTAATAACCCTTTGAGGGCTTGGCCCTTTTGCAGCCTTAAAAGGGTTGTTCCAACACTGTATGTTATGATAATATAATATAATTCATTTGTTTTCAAATTTACTTTATTTTACAAAAATGCTCCAGTTGCCAGATACACCCCCTGTATGTAGTAATGTGCATTTCCTCCTTCTGACCTGAATGAGCATGGTCACACATGCTTAGTTCTATGCTTTAACGGCCACCAGCCAGGTCTTATTTTGGAAGCTGTTATAAGGAGAGAGCTGCAACTATAGGATGTGCCCCCTGAGCTTCAGCAGAAAGGACACACCCCTGAGCTGCCAGCTTTAAGAAAATCTAGCAGAGCAATGAATAAGAGGAACCCTGGATCCATGTAAGGTAGAAGGCTGGCTCTAGCTTTGTTAGAAAGAGACTGCCATGTACTGTATAATTTACATTAAAGGGTTATCCAAGACCTAGAATGTTCCCCATATCGCGGGTGATTGTTGCTTGTATCCAGTTGCGGGCCTGCTATTGGCTGAACCCCCCCCATCCCCCGTCGCCGGATGGGGAGATGCAGCGGCGGCCGTGCTGGCATCAGAAGCGATGCGGATGCCAGGGAGAGAGTTAAGTACAACTTCTGTGAGGGGCCCGGGCATATGGGGGGATAACCCATTTAAGGATGTAACATTAAAAAATAAACTTTTCATTGCATTTCAAAAGCCATCACTCTTTTATTTGATGGCAGACTTGTAGGTCTTTATTTGCCCCGTGGCTGCCATGAGAACCCATCGGCACTGCTCAAGTGCATTACGGGAGCACCAACGGGGTTTACAGTCCCTTGGTAAAACCTCTTGAATATCTAATGGAATAAAGGTCTGGGATCAGAACGATCTCTGATCCTGACTGCAGCAGCAATTTGTGAACTGTGTGTTACAGCTGCTCCTGTCCCGGCATCCTCACTGCGCAATGGTGCCTTGTCTGTCTCAGGTATTGCAGTTTAGCTTCATGTACTTGAATGAGATTCAGTTGCAATACCAGATGCAGCCTACCGAGACACGTGGAGTTGTTTCTTGAAAAAATAAAAAATAAAATCTGATATTTTTTTTCTATTTCTGGGCATTCCCTCTGCTTTCTAGAAGTAACAGCCATTGTAAATGATATCATTCAAGAAGCAGTTGTCCGTTTTTCATAGAAGTAACTTATTCAATCTACATGAATGAATGCATGGAACACCCCCAAGATTGACGAAAAAGGAAACAAGGAGCCAGCTTTAAATCCCTCCAAACAATGGCCCCATTATATGTCTGACGTATAACCGAAGTGCCTTATGTCTAATAATTATATGTGGAGACAATACCAGTTCTTGATCACAAGCCTCTATGGCTTTCAGCCCAGCTGGCCCTTCCATGTTATATATGACCAGACAGACAGACATTGAATTGTCATTTGTTTTCTCTCCACTCTGAGATAAGGAATCTGATTAACATGTTTTATAGATTGATTCCAACCTACTGCATCTGCTGCTCCATAATCCGGCTGTAATTCTACCAATTTGGCAAGACCGGAACTCGGCAGCTGTGCCCCGGGAATCCTGCCAGAGATTGATTGACAGGTATCTCCATCTCCACAGTGCACATCCTGATAGTTTTGGGGTATGTTTGCCTTTTCCTATTTAATCCCAATCCCAGTGTTTTAGCTCTAATATATTATATGTTATAGATATGCATTTAGTTTTTTACTCAGATCTGTTAACATATTATGAAATCATGTTTAAAAAGTACGGACAACTTCATGGGGCTTTTTTAATCATTGCAAATAGCTTATTTTGGTTTAAAATTATTTTTGCAATGGGTATATTAAACATTTTCAACAGATGTTCCTCTACATCCTTCAGTGTTACTGCATCTGCAGACTGTTCCTTCTCAGTGAATCTGTCAGAGAGCTGCCCTGGTGGCTTGACCACAATTCCTTATCTCCAGTTCCCTGAAAGCTCATTTAAGCGATTAAAAAAAAAAAAAAATTCGCTTAGATGAGCATTTTTGAGCTGTTGAGAAAGATCGAGCCATTAGAGCAGCTCTCTGACGGATTCCCTGAGAAGGGGATGCAACAGTGCAACAACTGCAGTAAAACTGGAAACAATCCAAAAGACAATTAGGAAAAATTATTTTTAGCTTAAAAAAAGTAGAATGCGATATTTGAAAAAAATGCCCCCAATGGAGTCCATGTCCTTAAGGCTTTTGGCCTCATAACATAAGTATAGCCAAAGCAGCCATAGTACTTGCAATGGGGCCCAGAGTACGAGTGGGCCCAATCAGGTGCTAAGACAATTTTTATGAATAATAATTTGGCGGCCTTTTGCTATAATATGGGTTTTCTGATATATTGTGCTATTACACATGCCGTATTTTTCGCTCCATAAGATGCATATCTTTTCCACCAACAGTGGAGGAAAAATGGCAGTCCATTTTATGGAGAGGATACTAATGAGCGTTTCCATTATACAAGCGGTCATTAGTATGCATGAGGAGTGGGAAGCAGCAAGTGTAGAGTTTTTGTCGCTGATTGTACTCACCACTCCCTGGTCTTCTTCTGGGCTCTGCTCTGCATGTGTCCTGACAGCCTACAGCAACAGGACCTAGTGCATGTTGGCATGCTATATGACCTGTTGCTGTGCAACGTCAGGTCACAGTGCAGCAGGGGCCAGAACCAGGGAGCGGTAAGTGTAGGGGAGACCTACGGATCTGCAGACTGACAGCGCCATCTGGAGCAGGAGAGGTACATTCATTTATTGCTTTATGTCTGATTTAAAGTCTGATGAAACTCTGGGGGTATGAGCTGAGGTCTGAAAGATCTTGGGAGGTCTGGTGGGGGTCTGATCTGATGTTTGATGAATCTTGGGGGTCTGATCTGATGATCTGAGATCTTATGAGTAGGGATGAGCGAACTCGAACTGTATAGTTCGGGTTCGTACCGAATTTTGGGGTGTCCGTGACACGGACCCGAACCCGGACATTTTCGTAAAAGTCCGGGTTCGGGTTCGGTGTTCGTCGCTTTCTTCGCGCTTTTGTGACGCTTTCTTGGCGCTTTTTGAAAGGCTGCAAAGCAGCCAATCAACAAGCGTCATACTACTTGCCCCAAGAGGCCATCACAGCCATGCCTACTATTGGCATGGCTGTGATTGGCCAGAGCACCATGTGACCCAGCCTCTATTTAAGCTGGAGTCACATAGCGCCGCCCGTCACTCTGCTCTGATTAGCGTAGGGAGAGGTTGCGGCTGCGACAGTAGGGCGAGATTAGGCAGATTAACTCCTCCAAAGGACTTGATTAACTGATCGATCTGCAGCTGTGGATCATTGAGCTGCTGATCCTCAATTGCTCACTGTTTTTAGGCTGCACAGACCGTTTGTCAGTCTCATTTTTCTGGGGTGATCGGCGGCCATTTTGTGTCTTGTGGTGCGCCAGCACAAGCTGCGACCAAGTGCATTTAACCCTCAATGGTGTGGTTGTTTTTTGGCTAAAGCCTACATCAGGGTGAAGCTGTCACACCAAGTGCATTTAACCAGCAATAGTCTGTTCATTTTTTGGCCATATACAAAATCAGGGGCAAGCTGCGCCTGTCACCAAGTGCATTTAACCCTCAATGGTGTGGTTGTTTTTTGGCTAAAGCCTACATCAGGGTGAAGCTGTCACACCAAGTGCATTTAACCAGCAATAGTCTGTTCATTTTTTGGCCATATACAAAATCAGGGGCAAGCTGCGCCTGTCACCAAGTGCATTTAACCCTCAATGGTGTGGTTGTTTTTTGGCTAAAGCCTACATCAGGGTGAAGCTGTCACACCAAGTGCATTTAACCAGCAATAGTCTGTTCATTTTTTGGCCATATACAAAATCAGGGGCAAGCTGCGCCTGTCACCAAGTGCATTTAACCCTCAATGGTGTGGTTGTTTTTTGGCTAAAGCCTACATCAGGGTGAAGCTGTCACACCAAGTGCATTTAACCAGCAATAGTCTGTTCATTTTTTGGCCATATCCCAGTCTAATTCTGTCACTAAATCCATACCGGTCACCCAGCGCCTAAATACTAGGCCTCAAATTTATATCCAGCTAAATCTGTCCCTAGTGCTGTAGCTGGGCGAGTTATTTAGTGTCCGTTCAAGCACATTTCTTGTTCTGGGTTGAAATACAATTCCTCAATTTAGCAATTTCATAATTTAGTGGTTCCTGCTATATCAGAGCTCTTTGAAATCTATCCCAAAAAGGGTATATAATATTGAAGGTGCACATAGGGTCATTCAGAGTAACTTCACACACACCCGCTACTGTGTATTTCCAAGTCTAATTCTGTCACTAAATCCATACCGGTGACCCAGCGCCTAAATACTAGGCCTCAAATTTAATTCCCTCTAAATCTCTCGTTACCCACCGCTGTACTGTTGTTGCTGGGCAAGATATTTAGTGTCCGTCAAAGCACATTTTTTGTTCTGGGTTGAAGTACAATTCCCAATTTAGCAATTTCATAATTTAGTGGTTTCTGCTATATCAGAGCTATTTGAAATCTATCCCTAAAAGGGTATATAATATTGAAGGTGCACATAGGGTCATTCAGAATAACTTCACACACACGCTTCTGTGCATTTCCAAGTCTAATTCTGTCACTAAATCCATACCGGTGACCCAGCGCCTAAATACTAGGCCTCAAATTTAAATCCCTCTAAATCTCTCGTTACCCACCGGTGTACTGTTGTTGCTGGGCAAGATATTTAGTGTCCGTCAAAGCACATTTTTTGTTCTGGGTTGAAGTACAATTCCCAATTTAGCAATTTCATAATTTAGTGGTTTCTGCTATATCAGAGCTATTTGAAATCTATCCCTAAAAGGGTATATAATATTGAAGGTGCACATAGGGTCATTCAGAATAACTTCACACACACGCTTCTGTGCATTTCCAAGTCTAATTCTGTCACTAAATCCATACCGGTGACCCAGCGCCTAAATACTAGGCCTCAAATTTAAATCCCTCTAAATCTCTCGTTACCCACCGCTGTACTGTTGTTGCTGGGCAAGATATTTAGTGTCCGTCAAAGCACATTTTTTGTTCTGGGTTGAAGTACAATTCCCAATTTAGCAATTTCATAATTTAGTGGTTCTGCTATATCAGAGCTATTTGAAATCTATCCCTAAAAGGGTATATAATATTGAAGGTGCACATAGGGTCATTCAGAATAACTTCACACACACCCGCTACTGTGTATTTCCAAGTCTAATTCTGTCACTAAATCCATACCGGTGACCCAGCGCCTAAATACTAGGCCTCAAATTTAAATCCCTCTAAATCTCTCGTTACCCACCGCTGTACTGTTGTTGCTGGGCAAGATATTTAGTGTCCGTCAAAGCACATTTTTTGTTCTGGGTTGAAGTACAATTCCCAATTTAGCAATTTCATAATTTAGTGGTTTCTGCTATATCAGAGCTATTTGAAATCTATCCCTAAAAGGGTATATAATATTGAAGGTGCACATAGGGTCATTCAGAATAACTTCACACACACGCTTCTGTGCATTTCCAAGTCTAATTCTGTCACTAAATCCATACCGGTGACCCAGCGCCTAAATACTAGGCCTCAAATTTAAATCCCTCTAAATCTCTCGTTACCCACCGCTGTACTGTTGTTGCTGGGCAAGATATTTAGTGTCCGTCAAAGCACATTTTTTGTTCTGGGTTGAAGTACAATTCCCAATTTAGCAATTTCATAATTTAGTGGTTTCTGCTATATCAGAGCTATTTGAAATCTATCCCTAAAAGGGTATATAATATTGAAGGTGCACATAGGGTCATTCAGAATAACTTCACACACACGCTTCTGTGCATTTCCAAGTCTAATTCTGTCACTAAATCCATACCGGTGACCCAGCGCCTAAATACTAGGCCTCAAATTTAATCCCTCTAAATCTCTCGTTACCCACCGGTGTACTGTTGTTGCTGGGCAAGATATTTAGTGTCCGTCAAAGCACATTTTTTGTTCTGGGTTGAAGTACAATTCCCAATTTAGCAATTTCATAATTTAGTGGTTTCTGCTATATCAGAGCTATTTGAAATCTATCCCTAAAAGGGTAAATAATATTGAAGGTGCACATAGGGTCATTCAGAATAACTTCACACACACGCTTCTGTGCATTTCCAAGTCTAATTCTGTCACTAAATCCATACCGGTGACCCAGCGCCTAAATACTAGGCCTCAAATTTAAATCCCTCTAAATCTCTCGTTACCCACCGCTGTACTGTTGTTGCTGGGCAAGATATTTAGTGTCCGTCAAAGCACATTTTTTGTTCTGGGTTGAAGTACAATTCCCAATTTAGCAATTTCATAATTTAGTGGTTTCTGCTATATCAGAGCTATTTGAAATCTATCCCTAAAAGGGTATATAATATTGAAGGTGCACATAGGGTCATTCAGAATAACTTCACACACACGCTTCTGTGCATTTCCAAGTCTAATTCTGTCACTAAATCCATACCGGTGACCCAGCGCCTAAATACTAGG